>NC_060267.1:104732523-104813714 GCF_021613505.1 Equus quagga | reverse complement strand
GGGTGGGTGGGTGGATGATGAATGGATGGGTGGGTGGATGGATGGATGATGGATGGGTGGGTGGATGGATGGATGGATGGGTGGGTGGGTGGATGATGGATGGATGGGTGGGTGGATGGATGGATGGATGGGTGGATGGATGGATGGATGGATGGATGGATGATGGATGGATGGGTGGAGTGAGTGGGTGAATGAGTGGATGGGTGGATGGGTGAATAGACAAATAGATGAGTGAAGAGAGGGAATGATATATTGGTGCATGGATAATGGGGGGTAGATTAATAGATAAATAGTGGATGAATGAGTGAATGGATGGGTAGATGAATGATTGGAAGGCTAGTGGACACAAAGACAGACAGACGGATGAATGCTGGTCCTTCCTCTATCTTTAAAGGGAAGAAAGCTCCAGTCGTGGATTTCAAGGTTTGGAAAGCCTCTGCACCTGCCCCCAGCTCTTATTTTTAATGGTCACAACAACAGTAACATATTCTGAAACCAGACAGTTTTTTCAATTGAGGTGAAACTCACATAACATAAAATTATCCACTTTAAAGGGAATAATTCAGTGGTGTTTAGCACATTCACAATGTTGTACAACCACCATCACCATCTAGTTCCAAAACATTTCATCCCCCAAAATAGAACCCTGTTAAACGGTTTCTCCCCATCCTCCCCTCCCCAGCCCCTGGCAATCGCTAACCCACTTTCTATCTCTATGGATTTACCTTTTCTGGACATTTCCTATAAATAGAATCATACAATATGTGACCTTTTGGTCTGGCTTCTTAAGTCAGACTTCTTGTGGGCAACAAAATCTAATTTCTGAGGTTGGAGAGGAATCTGTAAAATGGGAATATGACAGCTCCTGCTGGCCGCTCTGCTGGAAAGACAAAAGAGCTGCCGGGAGCTGCTGGGGCTGAGAAGCAGGTACGAGAAGGAGCCAGAACTGCAGGACTAAAGGGGGCTTGGAGAAGGCGCCCACCTCTCGGGGGTCTGAGCACCCTGCTTGGGGTTTGGCAGGAAGTGAGAACTTGGTAGGTAGGAACTGGAGTGCCCTTCACTGAAGGGCGTGAGGATAAAGAGAGAGTCCCCTCACCTTCTGACTCTGCAGTGGTCACAGAGGGGCCCTCTCTCCTCTGCATCAATAATCACCAATAAATGCCAATAAACATGGAATGCCTGCCGCGTGCCAGAGCTTTAGCACACCTCTCCACATCTTCTTCCTGACAACTCTGCAGAGGCTCCATCAGAAGACTCATTTTACAGATGCTGAAGCGGAGGCTCAGAGAAGACAAGAGACTCACCCAATGCCACACAGCAAAGTGGCCAAGCTGGGCTTGAGCCCACGTGCGCCCAACACCAGCCCAGTGCTCTTTCCCCTGCAACGTGCTGCCCCTCCTCTCCTCCTCCTCCTTGTGGGAACCTTACTGTCTGCACAGGATTCAAACCCTGAAGGGCGTAGGCCCTATCCCATGCCCTGGAACCTTCTTAATCACTTCCTGCTGCCCACGGAGCCCCCGACAGGCTCCCTCCTCCCCCAGCATCTCTCTGCTTCCTCGAAGGCAAAGGCGGAGCCAAAGGCCTCTTCGTGGCACGAGGCTGCCACCTGGCGTCTGTGCGAGTACAGCAGCCACACAGGGACACGACATGGAGTCTGAGAATTCCCTGCCCAGGGCGGGGACACCGGTGCCTCACCTTGCAGCTCAGGGAGGAGCACGCAGGGGACTGGCCCTTCTGTCTGGCCTCTTCCTCTGTGGCCAGCCCTGTGCTAGGTGCTTCACCCGCATTGATCTCATTCCACCCTCACTGCAGCCTACAAGAACTACACCCACCCTCCGTGTGTAGTGGGGGTTCAAGAAACGTGGCAAAAGGATAAATACTGGGACTTCTCTTATATGAGGCCCCGAGAGTGGGCAGATCCACAGAAACAGAGGTGGGTGGTGGCTTCCAGGGCCTGGAGGAGGGGGTGGGGGCTAGTTTTTAGCGGGGACAGTTTCCGTTTGGGAAGATGAAAAGTTCTGTGGGTGGATGGTGGTGATGGCTGCACAACAAGGTGAATGTGCTTAATGCATTAGAACTGCACACTTAAAAATGGCTAAAATGGTCAATTTTATGTCATTTATATTTAACCACAACAAAAGGGAAATATATGTGAGTGGGTGAATCAACTAAGAGATGAGCGAACGGATCAAGGCAGAAGCGGATAAATGAGTGCGTGATCGCGACAACAGTGCTCTTTACTGAATACGTAGTAGGCGCCGGTCAGCGTGCAAGTGGTTGTGCAACTCACAGGTAATTTTTAAGGCCCTGCCACGTGCCCTGCAGTTCTGGGGGCTCCTGGGACACAGCAGTGAGCCAGGCCCCCACCATGACAGAGCTGACATGTCGTGGGAAGGACGGTAGACAAGGAATATTAAAATGCCAGGTGGTGATACGTGCTGATAAAGTCACAACCTGACACCTGTCTGCCTCCACTTATGGGGACACCAGCCGAGGAGACCTAACAGATGCCAGCTGCCAAGCTCCAGCTCGGCACTCACTGCCAACCCTGACCCTAGACCACAGGACTGCCTGCCCAAAGGGAATCCAGCCCCCCAGCCCCCCACGCCCCGGGCCGCGCTGCCTCCTCTAAGGCTCTGTAAACTCGCTCTCACCCCACGGCCCACGGGATGGTGCTCCACTGCCGGGGGTGGGGGGGGGCCTGCACTCCCCCAGTCCGCCCATTGTTTTCCCTTGAATAAAGGACATCAGACTCGTTACTAAGTTGTTTTAGTTTTGTTGACAGTGCTATAAAGAAAGAAAATAAGCCAAAGTAAAAGGATGAAGAATGGCTTGGAGGGAGATAGGGGAGCTCTTTCTGATGGGGGAAACCTGGGAGGGCCTCTCTGAGGAGGTGGTGTTGGGCGTTACCGGCTCCAGCCTCACCACACCCCTGGGAGGCAGGTACTGTGATTATACCCATTTTACAGACGAGGCATCTGAAGCACAGGGGCTGGCTCAGGGTGGCCGGGCCAGGAACTGAATCCAGGTCTGTCAGAGCTCAGCCGTGCAGCTCTTAACCACGCTGGGAACCCGGGAGGGAACGATGGGGTTTCTCAGCTCCAACCCTTTGAGCACCTCGAGGCTGAGCCTCAGGGAGTGAGCCTGGCTGCTTCCCTCTGGCCGTCAGACGGCTGTAAGAGAGGCAGGTGGCTTCGTGTGTCCAGCAGGTGGCGCTGTGGCCTGGCTCAGTCTACACCGGGCTGGGCAGGGAGACCGGCCAGCAGAACCTGCCTGAAGTGAGACTCGCTTGCAAACGCTTTAGATAAAGACAAACAGCCTCCCACAGGATTGCCATCAGCTTTAGAACACCAGCCTTGGGAGTCACTTGCAGCTGAGGGGTCTTGGGGCAGATGCTGAGTCTCTGCTTCCTCCTCCGAAGATGGAGCTAACGTCCCTTCCTCACAGGTTGTTGGGAAGATTTGAGGAGCTCATGTATTCATTCATTGAACGCATTTCCTGAGAGCCCCCTCTGTGCCAGGCCCCAGGGATTCAGCGGGGATCCAAGCAGACGGACATCTCTGCCCTGGAGGAGACTCCATTCCAGTGGGGAGACAGAGAGTAAACAAGAGATATAAAGCACCTGTTAAGTCAGGGGAAGGTGACGAGGAAAAATAATAATAAAGCGGAGAAGGCAGAAGGGAGGTGTGTGGCCAGGGGGTAAACACTTAGAGTTGGGCGCCAAAGAACACCTCACTGAAAAGCGACGTTTGAGCCAAGGAAGTGAGAGGGCAAACCACAAGGGCATGCAGGGGAATGGCATTCTAGGCAGAAGGAATAGCAAGTGCAAAGGCCCTGAGGTGGAGGGTACTCGGCATGCTGAAGGAGTAGGAGGCCAGCGGGCCTGGCATGGAGTGAGCTAGGAAGAGAGTGGGGGAGAGGTGGCCAGAGCAGGGCAACGGACGATAAAGTGCTTTCCAGATCACAGCAGAGGAAGCGGCCTTCACTCTGACTGAGACAGGAAGCCGAGGTTTTCAACGACGGGGTGCTGTGACTCTTACACAGTAACAGGTCCTTCCAGCTCTTCTGTGAGGAACGAGCCTGGCACCCAGGAGATGCTCAATGAATGGTGGCTTTTTAGACCAGTCAGGATAGCCTACGTCATGCTGGTGACAGGCCTGAATCCGGCAGCTGAAAGCAATAAAGCGTATTTCCTGCTGCCGTTACCTGTCCAACAAGCCTGGCGAGCGAGGCCTTCACTCAGGGATCCAGCTGATGGAGGTGCCCCCAATTTGTGATGCTGACACTTTGACATGAGGCTTCAGGGTTCACGGAGCCAGAGGAAGAGAGTGTCATTCAGTGGTCAGAGTTAGTCCAGGCCCCCGCCCGGCTTCAAGGCTGTATCAGTCAGGGTTCTTCAGAGAAACAGAGCCAATAGGCGATAGAGAGACATCTACACCTATTTGTGTCTGTATCTATCTACCTGTCTGTCTAGACAGATTTATTATAGAAATGGACCCTTGAGACTCTGGAGGCTGAGAAGTCCCACAGTCGGCATCTACCAGCCGGACATGCAGGAAGGCTGCCGGCATGGTGCTGTCCGGGTCCAAATGCCTGAGGACCGAGGATCCGGTGGGGAAGTCCGTGTCCTGGGGCAGGAGAACAAGCCCGCGGCTCAGCAGTTGAGTGGGCGCAGAGAGAGGTTTCCCCTGCTTCGCCTTGAGCTCTATTCAAGCCCGTTGGGGGTTGGGCGCCGCCCACCTGCACTGGGGAGGCCATCTTCTCGACTCAGGCTCCCGTCTCTTCCAGAAACAACCTCACAGACACACCCAGAAATAATGTCTAGCCAGATATGTGCGCACCCATACCAGTCATGTTGACACATAAAATTAGCCATCACAGAGGGGGACCAGGTGGAATGATCCAGGACCTCGGGGCAGGGGAAGTCAGAATCGCAACGGACACCACACTGCTATTATTGATTTCCACAGTAAGCTTCCATCACTGGCTTCATTTAAACAGAATGGTAAAGCTGTAAAACCTCCCCTGCCCCGATTCGGAGGATTGACTAACTGTGTCCACGTCCCGGGAGAGAGGCTGTGCCAAAACCAGGGGCCGCCCTTAACAAGGGCAGACTCAAGAGGCCCTATTTTTGTAAACGCTTCCCCATTGGCCCGGCCGTTCCCATCAGGAGACCAGACCTCACTGTGGACTCTTGTTCGTGCCCCTCCCCAAGTCCAGTTACCACTTCCTATTTGTTTGACCTCCTAAAACTCTTCTCAAGTGTCCCCTGGCTCTCAACCCCAATCACAGACCACTGTCGGGCTCCGGCACCATCTCTCACCTCTGTCTCCCGCTGGTCTCCCTGCCCCAGCCTTGCAGATGCGGTCTCTCTAAATGGCCACTCTGATTGTGTCACATCCCTACTTTCCCTCCAGTGGCTCCAGACAGTATCATAACAAACCCAAGTGCTTTCCCAGACATTCAGGGCCCTTTGGGATCCGACCTTCTCTAGCTCTCCAGCCTCCCCACGCACCATTTCCAGCCGTACATTCCCTGCTCCATGCCCACTGGTCACCTGGCTCTTCTCTCTGCTTTCCATGACTCTGGGCTTTTGCACATGCTGTTCCGTCTACCTGCAATGCCCTTCCTCCTTCTTCAGTGGAAAAACTGCTCATGGTTCACGATCCAGCTCGAAGGTCACCTTCTGTGTAAAGCCTGGCAGTGAGATTGAGCCCTGCCACCCCCACCACATCCCTCCCATAGCTCCCAGAGTGCGGCATGCTGTTTATTCCCATGCCCTCCGCCCCGGAAATACATTCCACATTGAAACCCAATACCCGCACTCGTGCACGCACACTGGATGCAAAAGTTTCCAAACACTGTTTTCCCTTGCCACCTGCTGTGGACACTGATATTTTCTTTTATAGTCTATTCTGTTTCACTTTTTAAAATATGCTAGTCGACCCATTAAAATCATTTTGCAACAGTCTGAAAACCACTGTCCTGGAACCTCCCGCGGGGCTGCAGGGCTGCGTCCCAGAGCTAAGACGTCAGTCAAGGTCTGCTTAAATAAATAAGTAAATGAGGGAATGGTTCTTTAAGTGTGAGTGGATGAATGCATAACTGAATGAATGAGTGAGCAAACGGATGAGGGAATAAGTGAATGAAGGAATGAGTGAATGAATGTATGAAGTCACTGGTTACGTTGTGGGGACCTGCAGCATAGGCCAGTGGGCTGCCCTGGGCCCTGCACTGAGGGTACAGGGTTGCTCAGATCTGGTTCCTGGGAAGTATATTGAAAGTCCAGGTGCCCGGTCCCCACCTCAGACCCCCTGAAGCAGACTTTCTGGCACGAGGCACGGGAGTCTGCCCAGGCCGTGCTGAGCATGCTAAAGTTTGAGGATACTGCACCAGCACCAAACTGAGCTGCTGCTGGAGGGGGTGCGGCGAGAGCAGAGCAGGAGCCACAAAGGCAGATGGCCTCCCCAGCCCTTCCCTGACCCACCTGCTCCTCCACCGCGCCCCCCGCCCAGCAGTGAGGGGGCGACAGAGCCGCATCCCGCACTGCTGACATAAGACCGGGAGGCAGGCGTTGCCATGGCAGCACATTAGAGATGCAGAACCACCTCCAGTTTCAGCATCTGGAAAGGGTCAAGACTTTGGGACAGGGAGTGGGAAGGGAAACTCCCCCAGCATCTTCATAACTAACAACGCCACAGCACGGAGCCCGTTACAACACCTTTTGCAGGCATTACCTCGGGGGGTACTCACAAGGAAACTAGGAAATGGGGTCCCCATTTTACAGGTCAGAAAACGGAGGCTGGAGTCACTTGCTAAGCCAGTCGGTGACACAGCTGGTATCTGAATCCAGCCTTCCAGATTTCAAAGGCTGGGCCTTTGTCCTCTAATAGTTGCCTGCCTTGGGGAAGTGACAGGCAGGGACACAGAGACTCTGGAATCCTGTAGGCATTGGGATTTGGGGATCACGTACGTTGACTTGACACTATCCACAGCCCCCTACACTTGGCATCCATCTAAGAAAACTCACACTTTCACAGACACACAAGTAGAAAAGCTTCCAGAACGTGCCCATGCATGTAGCACACGTATACACACTCAAAGAAAATGCACACACAGCAGCCTCACAGGTACATATACCGACAACACATACACAGGCACACACCGGTGTGTGCATAGAAGCAGACACGGAATCGATTGCCTTCATGGTCCTGAGGTGTCGTCCCTCCGTGCGCCCACTTCCTCTGACTCGGGACTTTGCAGGTCCTCTCCTCTAAGAGGGGAGACTATTTTCCCGCCCGTGGAATCGGGGCTCGGCCACAGGACCTGCTCTGGCCGAAGGAATGTTAGCGGACACAATGCAAGCAGAGCCTTAAAAAAGTGCCTGTGTGGTCCCGCTTCTCTCTCTTGATCCTTGCCTTCACTGTGGAAATGCCTAGAATGTTCCAGGACAAGACACCTGGTGCAGAACCAAGTCACCCCACTTGTCCCAGCTGAAGCCATCCTGGATCAGCCAACCCATGGCCCACCACTACAAGTGAGAGACTCGCTGAAACCAGAAGACCTGCCCAGCCGAGCCCAGCTCACTCGTGAACAAAATGCTATTGACTGTTGTGTGCCCCTGAGGCTTTGCGGTTGGTTGGTCCACAGCATTACTGTACCAATAGATAATGATACATGTAGACACCAAAGGGGGCTTTCTCATAATTTGCAATGGCCTCTGAAAGGCCCTGGGGGGAATCCTAGCAATGTGTTCACCTGATCATATGGTTTTGTAAAATTTGCAAAAGTCATATTCTTTCTTAAATAACAGCTTGAAATATAACCCACACACTGTAATACTCACTCACTTAAAGTGTACAATTCAGTGTTTTTTTAACATATTCACAGAATTGTACAACTATCACCACTACCTTATTCCAGAACTGTTTCATCACGCCAAAAGAAGCAGCACACCCCTCAGCTGTCACTCCCCATTCCCCTCCCCCGGCCCCCAGCAACCACTAATCTACTTTCTGAGTCTATGGATTCGCCTGTTCTGGACACTTCAGAGAAATGGAATCATACAACACGGGACCTTCTGTGTGGCCGGCTTCTTTCACTTGGCATAATGTTTTCAAGGTTTATCCAGGTTGTAGCATATATCAGCACTTCATTCTTTTATGACCAAATAATGCCCCATTGTATGGCTATGCCACATTTTTTTTCTATCCATTCATCAGCTGATGATCATTTGGGGAAAATAACGCTCTAACCACAGTTGGTTAAGACTGCTAGTCTGACGTCCCCGGTCACACTGGCCCTCTTGACAGGTACCGTTTGGGGGAAGTTGAGTGGGGGATACGTTTAGTTTGGGACCAGCGGGGTACATGCGTGTGGTTCACCACCCCTTCCATCTGCAGTGTATTATTAGCCATCACGGCATAGCAAAGCCTTCCAAGAATGGTGCCGTTACCCCGCTGCCAGCTTGCCCTGCACTGGGACGTGATGGAGTGAGAGGCCTGAGCTCAGGCTGCAAGATCTCAGCGTGTGCTCTGGTGCCTGGTATGTGAGAAATGTGTGGGTAATAGGAGAGAAACGAGTTGGAAATGCAACAGCCAGAAGTTAATCTTGGAAATGGAAATGGAAAATTCTTCTAATCATTCCTGTAGTATTATGATTGGGTTCAGTCCTCCTCGACACTTAGTCAAAAGCTGGGAGGAGGACTCACAGCTCTGCTCTCCGGAGGCAAGTGACCCCGAAGTTGCAAGGAGGATCGCAACCTTCAGAGACCTTGGAGACGCTCCCGACTTCTGCTTGTCTTTGACAGATAACACAATCGCTTTTGCTTACAGTGTCGCTCTGACCCGTGACCTCGACGCCAGGCAGCTCCCGCTCTTTCCAGCCCAGCTTTCCCTCTCCCTTCTTCCAGCCTTCCGGAATTTTCCGGCAGCCTTGTCTCCTCCTGGAAGACCCCATCAGCTAACCCACACTCAGAGTGTGAAGCAAGGAGGCAGGACCCTTCCCAGCGGGTATTTGAAAGCAGTGCTCATCCCGAGGGGAGCTGTGTCCTGGTGAACGATGGCGGATGGAATTGCAGCCCACCCACATCACACAGGCATGAGGTCTCCTTCTCTCCCCTATTTTCTCTGCGTGTATTTTTACTTCCTCGCTCTTCTCTCTGCTGCTCTTTCTGACTGTTTGTCTGCTTGGCCTCTATGCCAGGGGCCAGCAAACTTTTTCTTTAAAGAGGCCAGATTGTTAGTATTTTTTTCTCCATTTGGGCATATGTTCGATAATATAGCATATGCCCAATAATGCAGAGGAGCTGAACAGACGTTTCTTCAAAGAAGACAAATAGACAGCCAAGAGGAACATGAAAAAGTCTTCAACATCAGTAATCATCGGGGAAATGCAAATCAAAACAACAATGAGATATCACTTCCCATCTGCTAGAATGACTACTATCAAAAAGACAAGAAATAACAAGTGTTGGTGAGGATGAAGAGAAAAGGGAACCCTGGTGCACTGTTGGTGGGCACGTAAATCAGTACAGCTACTATGAGCAACAGTGTGGAGGTTCCTCGAAAAATTAAAAATAGAACAATCATGTGATCCAGTAATTCCACTTCCAAGTATTTATCTGAAGGAAATGAAAACACTAATTTGAAAAGCTATCTGTACCCTGTGTTTGTAGCATTATTTATGATAGCCAAGACATGGAAGCAACCTAAGTGTCCGTCGATGGATGACTGGACAAAGAAGTTGCGGCGTGTATATATATACATGGAATACTACTCAGTCATAAAAAAGGAGAAAATCTTACCACTTGCAACAACATGGATGGAGCTTGAGGGCATTATGGTGAGATAAATCAGACAGAGAAAGACAAACACAGTATGATCACACTTATGTGTGGAATCTAAAAACAAACAAACTCATAGATACAGAGAACAGATTCATGGTCGCCAGAGGCAGGGGGTGTGGGGTGGGTGAAATCGGTGAAGAGAGACAAAAGGTGCAGACTTCCAGGTATAAAATAAATAGGTCATGAGGACGTAATGTACTGCATGGTCACTATAGTTCATAACACTGTATCACATATTTGGAAGTTGCTAAGAGAGTAGATCTTAAAAGTTCTCATCACAAGAAAAAACATTTACTGCGTGTGGCGACAGATGTTGACTAGACTGATTGTGGTGATCATTTCACAATATATACAATATCAAATCGTGATGTTGCACACTTGAAACTAATATAATGTTATATGTCAATTATATCTCAAAAAACAAAACAAAACAAAACGCGTCAGAAAATGACCAGCCTTGTCAACGGGGAGCCTGGAACAGCCTCACCCAAGATTCTGCCCCCAGAGCAGGAGCCTGTGCCAAGGGCATGGGGCACAAGTCACTTTAGAGATGGGACACTGAGGCCTGGTGGGGGAGTTGACTATTGGAAGGATACCAACATGCTGTCTGAAGTTAAGTCTAAAGTTCTTCAGAGAAGACAATTTGATATGAACGTGTGCTCCTGTTCAAGCTACGACTCCAGGGGGATCTGGAATTCACAGTCCACAGGAGGCGAGCTGGCGTCCTGTCCAGGAAGGCCTCGCTGGCTCCAGACGCTACTTGGACAAGAGCTTCGTTTACCCTTAACGTTGATCAACCCTAGAGGCTTTGCTGATTAGCATAATGACTGTTAAAAATAAATGGGTTTTCAGGGGTGAAATCAGTGGTTTGTTAGCCAGCTTAATGGATGCTAGAAACAGGCACCTGTGGATGGAATCGATGAGATGCAGAGCATACAGCTCAGGTGCAACATTTTAGATGCCCCCTCCCCTGGCTTCAACGTGGTGTCAGAATCCAGCGAGGCCTGGGGAGCCCTGCAGGCTGTCCCTGTGGATCAGCATCCAGTTATCAACAGAGGGTGATGCTGGTTGCCTGACATGGACTCCGACATCGCAGAATGTGGCTCTGGAATATTCTTACGTCTGCCTCAGATTTCTAAATTTAATAACATGTTGCATGAACTGTTTGGGGTCTGCTTGCTCGTAACTGTTACTTAATAAATGCCACTGTGGGGACAGAGTCCTGTCGACGACTTGCTTTCATTGTAGCCTGATAGCGAGACTGTGGGGAAGCAGCCAATCCTCACGTGATCCTAACTGTTGGCCCCTGCCACCATCCGCCAAAGAGAACCTCGAGTGTGCCTTTCACACTGGCTTAGCTCTTCTTCAATAATGGCCCCAGGAGTCAGCGAGCCTGGAACCTGGAACCGGGTCTCCTAACTCCCAGGCCGCTGCTCTGTCCCGCCGGTTGGGCAGGGCCAAGACGCAGCTCCATCACCTCCCTGAGGGCATTTCCCCTCCAGCCCCATGACTGGCCCCTGACCAGAAGCCATTCGCCCAGCACGCAGGAGGACTCCGGGACAGCGGGGCTTCCTGAATCCCATAGAGATGACTGTGCTTGAGATCTGGCTTCTTTGGGCTCTGTGGTCACAAAGGGCTTTCCAGAGCTACCCACCTCCATGACCCAAACCCCAGGCACAGGCCACCCTCTGTCCTCCATAGCTCGTCTGGGAATGTCCTCGTTCCCAAAGCCTTGGGGAGTCCGGGAGGCAGGAAGTCCAGGGAGAAGGAGAAGGGAGAAATCTACTTCTCCCCAAGTACCCCGTGCCCTCCTGGATGGAGAGGCACTTGGTGGAGAAAGCACTCTGGCTGGGTGCTCGGGGACAAGCAGCTTTGGGTGGGTGACCAGAAGGCCCGGAGCTTGGGCAGATGTACTGATCCAGACAACACTTCCACTCCAAGATCAGAGGGGCCCGCAGAAACGCAGGGGCCCGGGGCCAGGGGGGATGAGCCGTCCCTCTGACAGGCTGGTGAATCTGGAGCTGCCTCTCCCCTTGGCCTTCTCCCCAGGCCCGCCAAGATGTATAGAAAATGCCACCTCCTGTAACCGACCCATCTGGGTCCAGCTCTGACCCAGCCAGGGCTGGCTGGATGGCCACCCTCGGGCTCCTTCCAAGGGAAGGACACTGGGGAAGCTGGCTGGGCCTCCCACAGGGACCATGCTCCTCCCTCCCTTTGGGGGGACACTGCCAGGAGGCCCTCTGCCCCCTCCTCAGGTGGCCTGGGGGAGCCGCCCCATAGCCCACAGTAAGGATCTTATCAGCATATCTTTGTTTTGGCTTTCCTCCAGCCCCCTCTCACCTCCCTTCTCCCTCCTTGCTGCTCCCCGGGGTCCCCTCTCCTCGAAGCCAAGTCTCTGCCTCAGGCTCTGCTCTGGGGGTACTCAGGTTGAAATCGTCCTCATGGAGGCCTTCCCTGACCCCTCGATGGAGGCTGGGTCGTCCCAGTACACTCCCTGCGTTTCCCAGTCACAGCTTTCACCACCTGCGTGATTCAGAAACTCTTGTGCAGTTGTCTATTCAAGCCTCTCTCCCAGCTAGACCATAAAATCCACAGGTCAAGACAAGTCTCTCCTGTTAACCACTTATGCCCGGAGCACATAGTAGGTGCTCAATAAATGTTTGTTGAATGGATGAATGATGGAGAGGAAGCAAACGGCATGGATGTAGTTGCTATCACATACCAGCTCTGCCACGTTGATGAAGCCAAGGAGAGCCCCCGTGATGCATTCCCTCCCCTGCGTGGGAACCAGGCCCCACAGGCTGTCCTAGGGGCTGAAGGAGCCCTGGAGCCCTTTGAACACTGTAAAGGGCTGAGCAGAAGGCAATGATGACTGTGATGCCCAAAGAAGTGGGGGGGCCTCTTGGACCTACCATGAGAGGCTGCGGGAGTGGGGATCAGCATGGATTGAGCATCCACTGTGTGCTGAGCACTTGGTTGATGTTGCCGAAGGCTCAGGTGTGTGCCTGTGTCCCAGAGCCTGTGGAGAGCTGTGCAGGGGACGGGCTGGCTCCCTTCCCCCTGCAGCACCCACTGCTCCATCAGCACACCAGGCACCAGGCCATCTTCATCTTTCACACCAATAATAGAGGATGCCACTCACCACGCACAGCAGGGTTCCCCGGTGACCCCTGGAGGTGAGGGCCATTGTTGTCCCCCTTTCGGAGGAGGAGCAGAGAAGTCACCTGGCTGAGGGCACACAGTTTAAAATGAACAAGACAGATTCCAGCTCAGGTCCGTCTGACATCAAAGCCCAGACGTCTTGCCCTTCCCTGGATCGGGTCTCTGCAGCCGTCTCCGGATGGCCAGAGGAAGGCGAAGGAGCCAGAAATCCTGACTGTTTCCTGGAACCTGGAGGTGCGTCTTCGACTTCGTGTCCGCGTGTAGGACGCAGGTACAGAGGGGGTGTGGGCTGGGAGGCTGCAGAGCAATAAACAGACGCCAACACGCCACTAATGGCAGGATGTCCTAACGCCCTGGAGCCAAATTTTCACCACTCCGCTAACTACAGCACAAAGATGAGCCAGGAAACCTCAGTCTGTGGGCGCGGATCCTGGGCCAGAGGGCGGCCAGGTGTTGCATCCTGGTGTGTCTTCTTACTCTCAGGGGAACCCAGCAAAGCTGACATAATCACCCCCACTTCCAGAGGAGGAAAGTGAGGTTCAGAGAGCGGGTGTACGTGCCCCGCTTCACACACCTGCTCTGTGACCGAATCAGGATTCAGTGCTCAGTCTGAACCCCAAGTCCTCTTTCATTCCACTTACCATGTTGCCCTCTTCTAGAAAGAGAAGAATTTTAAAAACAAAAAAGAGGCTGCCGTAGCAGTATGAATTCTGTTCCATCGCCGTGACTGATTAAAGCTCAGATATGCTGCTCTGACTGGTAGACACGGAGACTGGGAATATGAACCGGTTACCGAACCAGGTTTGTTGCACCTGCCGCAGGATTATGCCAACCACACAGACGACGAGTTTGCAAAGAGAAAGGACTGAGTCAGAAGGCATCCAGCGAGGAGAATCAATCCAATCGGCCTCCCTGAAAATGGGGACTCCGAGGAATTTATGGGGTTGGGGCAAGGCAGTCTGAAGCGTGGGAACACGCGACTGGAGGTGAGGAGAGGGGCGGGACCTGGTGATCAAGCGTAGTCCAGCTCCGTGCCTCTTCATACAACGCTCGTTCACAAAAAGGCAAGTTCCCATGACCTGAGGGTGCAGTTTTTAGCTTCCTGATGTCAAAGGGTCACTTATTGCTCACCTGTGCAGGTCCAGTTGATGAGTGTGGTCTTAACTGGCCTGAACTGGACAGAGAGTCACTCTCAGTTCCTGAAAAGCAACTTGGGCGCCCGTTAACGTGGTGACCCAAGCGCCAGAGATGGTACTACAGGGCCGGCTTTAGTAACGCATCCTCTAACTACTTTTGCAGACAGACAGCTAACTAAGTGTAGTTAGAGCAAGTTGGCCTGCAGATTCAAATCCTTAACCATCGTCAGCTCAGCCAGATGATGTGTGTGGCCTACCATTCGAGAACCTTCGGTCAGCTTCGAATCATCCTATGTTTTCACATCTTTGCCTTGTTGGTGCTACTCACTCTGTGAGGTGAGTCATCTTCTTAATTTACAGATGAAGAAATTGAAGCCCGAAGAGCCTAAGCAAGTTTCCCAAGGTCACACAAAGGCAAATTCGAGGGTCAAACCCAGCCTGAATCCTGTGCCCGTTCTTTCATCCGCTGTGCTTAACCAGGCTCTGTGTTAAGAGCTTTGCAATCATTACTCACTTAATCCTCATGATAACCTTGTAGTATAGGGGAAATTATTTCATCTCATTTTACAGTTAAAGCAACAGAAACCGAGAGAGAGGAAGACACTTGCTCAAGTCACATGGCAGGCAGCGTATGTCCCTCAAGAAGGTCCCAGAAACACACATTTTGCGTCCCCTGAAGAATGACACCTGTGTCCTTCGGTCACGGGGGCTGAGCTTGCCTCCATGTCCTGGAGCGGGACAGACGTGAACTGTGGAGACGCTGAGAAAGCTGCCTGGCTCCCTGGGTCTGGGCAGGGGGCCTCCGTCACTTGGTAGCTCGCTTGGTTGGTGTGGCTCACAGACGTCTCAGACATAGACTAGAGAAAGGGCAGAGGAACTCAACCTGATCCACCCCCTTTCTCCCACTGTCCTCTCATCAGAGCCTGGTGACCTTGCCAGTGAGAATGACTCTCTCCCCACCTTGCAGATGAGGAAACTGAGGCTCAGAGAGTAAAAATGACTCACCCAAGGCCACATAGCTAGTTGAGCAGGGATCCCACCCCAGGGCTGTCCAGCAAGCCAGGCTCCTCCCTCTGCTCCAGACACCCCAGATCTTGAGGCCCCATTCAGGAGGGTCTCCTAAGACCCTGAAAAGTTAAAGAAAACATCAGAGTTACCTACTTGGGGGTCTTCCTCTTCCTCTTTTCTTGCTGCACAGCCCCCCAGGTTCGGTGCCAGGCTGGGGCTCCACACCAAGGCTGTCTTGGCCCAGCCCTGTGCCCTCCAGATGACATAAGCCTGGCCCTTCTCCTGCCCTCCCTTTCTAAGATGGGACCCTCGGAGGGCAAAGCAGATCGACAAGGCTGGGCGCCAGAGGCTCGAAGGGCTTACAGCTCCTGCCAAGGAAAATGTCGAACTTATGGGGAGGAAATGGTCTCCCACACGCACCAGATCAAATTCCCACCTTCCTGCCACTCACGTGCCTAAAAGGACCAGGCCTGTTAGGAAGTAAAGGATTAATTTTTCCACATTTGTGTAAGAGAGACAGTGAGATATGGAGAGGAACAAAAAGCCTCGGCTGGCCAGAGAAGCAGAAGACATGGTTTGGATCTTAGTTCTGCCCCGACAAAGCTGTGGGGCCTCAGGCTAGTCATGTTCCTTCTCTGGGCCTCATGGACAAAACAAGGAAGTTGAGACAGATGATCTCTAAGGCTCCCTCCATTCGGCCCTCTATTCTGTTCACTGACATTCCACATGACCTGTGTCTGTTTTGCTTAAAATCACTTGGCCCTTGTCCACCAACTGGAGACTGGCTACATAAACTGAGGGATGGTCATATAGTGGAATACTACTCAGCAATGAAAAGAATGGCTACGGGTAAACGCAACAACATGCATGACTCTCGAAAACATTGCATCCGGTGAGAGAAACTAGACACAAAAGCCTAAAGACTGTATGAGTCTCCTACATAAAGTTCACAACCAGACAAAACTTAGCTGTGGTGATAGGTCAGGCAGTGGTTGCTTTGGGCGGAGGGCTGCTGGTTATTGATTACAAAGGGGCACAAGGAACTTTTTGGGGACATGGAAGCATTTTACACCTTGATCTGGGTGGGGTTCCAGCAATATAAACAGAGGTAAAAATTCATCAGGCCGTACACCTAAGATTTATGCATTTTACTGTGCTTTCAAAATAACAAAAAAAGACTATTAGTATATAATTGTATAAATCCTCTATAAACATTTATATATATAATCGTATATGTGTGTGTACGTGTGTTGCTTCTAGAACTACACATAATAAAAGCCACCAGAAGGGTCCAAACGGTGTTTTCACAAACAACTGGCCAAGTGTACCCCTGGGTGTAATCGAGCTCTAAAAGGAAGAAAAATCATCTGTTCCTTCTTGATAAGGACTGTTTTCAGCGTGACCAACTTTGGAAATGCCGTTTGGTCCAAGAGGCGAGAGAAAAGAAAGCTTCGGGTTCGCGGAAATCTGTCTAAGGCTCAGGGGAGCCAGATCAGGGTCACGCGGTGTGGACAAGCGCAGGCACGCGGCTGGGAGAGCTATTTCCAGATGGGGCGGAATGATGACCGAGCCCCGTCCTCTCGGCACAGCCAGAGCCCGTCAGGGCAGCCGGTGCATCTGGTCTTGGGCCTGCCCAGCTTCAGGCCTCTGAGCGTCTCTCAGAGCCGCCTGCCCATCACCCCCAGACCAAACCCCACCCGGGTCCCGCATCAGTTCTCGCCCAAGAAACCACAGCAGCTGCCTCGACCATGTCCGGGTGGCCACGCCACCCCGTCGCATGGGTCTGCTCGGGCTGCTGTAACGAAGCGCCACACACTGGTCACGTCACACAGCAGAGGTGCATTTCCTCACCGTTCTGGAGGCTGGATGTCCAAGGTCAAGTAGTCGGCAGGGGGGATTTCTTTGGAGGCTCCTCTCCTTGGCTTGTAGACGCCGCCTTCCACCATGCTTCCTCACATGGTCCTTCCTCTGTGCGTGTCTGTGTCCAAATTTCTTCTTTTTATAAGGAGACCAGGCATCTTGGATGAGGGCCCACGCATGACCGTATTTTACCTTCATTACCTCTCTGGAGGCCCTGTCTCCAAACGCAAGCACGTCCTGAGATCCTCGAAGGGAGGGCCTGCATGTGAATTTTGAGAGGACGTGATTCAGCCTGCAGCACTCATCAAGGACGCTTTCTGCCCAGCTGCCAAAGGAAGCTTTCCAAAACACAAATGTGATTGTGTTGCTTCCGGCTCAAAAGTGTTCCATGTTTCCCCCACATCCACAGGATACATCAAATCTCTTGCTCTTACTCAAGGCCCCACTGTGGTCTGGCCTCTGCCTGCTGCCCCGACCTCATCTCTCCTCACCTTCCCCTCATTCTCTATGCCCAC
The DNA here is from genome assembly GCF_021613505.1 of Equus quagga. NCBI lineage: Eukaryota > Metazoa > Chordata > Mammalia > Perissodactyla > Equidae > Equus > Equus quagga. Next base: position 104,796,186 of record NC_060267.1, on the reverse strand, counting down.
CACTGCCTCCTTGCTGCTCCTCTCCTGCCCCAGGGCCTTTGCACAAGCAGGTCCCTCTATCTAACATACCTGTGGCAAAGTCACATATTGAAGAGCTCATTTTTGACTGATTCTCAGTCCTACAGATGACAGAAAAATGACAAGCCTTTATCAATTCCTCCTCCCTCCTCAAACTCCCTTTGGAATCCTGAGTGTGGATTCTGATACCCCCAGGAGCTTTTGTGTTTCAGAGCCTTGAACAGAACTTTCTAGGCTATGGAAGGGCCCTCACCCACACCAGACTTCCTTTAGGGAGGGGAGTCCATGAAGGGAGGCTGGGGTGTGAGCAGAGGTCCAAACGGGGAGGAAGGGGCTGGGAAGGAACTGGAGGACTTCTCAGGTTGTTGTTTCTGCAGAGAGAGAAGAGAGGTCATGTGCCATCAGCTGCAGAATACCTGGGGGGCAAGAGAGCCAGCCTGGGACCTTGAGCGAGGCCACGAGGGTTTGCACGGCCAGATCCATGGCTGGTGGTGAGAGAAACTCTTGGAGGCAACAGCGGCTGACAGAGCACAGAGAAGCGGACCAAACAGCTGCCTTGGGAGGAGAAAGAAAGTGACAACAGCCTCTGTGCACTGGGGGACAACCCCATCCCTGTTTTCCCAGGTGTCCTCAATTCTTGTTTGAGCCTAAAAGGAGCAGCCTATAAAAACACCCGAGACTGAGGTGCTGCCAGGCTGGTGAGTGCAGACAGAGGGATGTCCTTAAGTGACTGAGACAAAGAAGATCACATGACTTGTTGTATGCCCATGTATCGTGGAGCAAATCGATGCCCACCTGTGACGATCAATTTTATATGTCAACTTGGCTGGACCACAATGCTCAGATACTTGGTCAAACGTTATTCTGGATGTTTCTGTGAAGGTGTTTTTTGAATGAGATCAGCATTTAAATTAGTGGCCTTCGAGTAAAGCAGATTGCCCTCTAGAATGGGGGTGGGCCTCATCCAATCAGTTGAGGGCCTTAATAGAACAGAGACTGACCTCCAGGAGCAAGAAGGAATTCTGCCAGCACATGGGCTGTGGACTGGAGCTATGACTCTTTCCTGGACCTCCAGCCTGCCAGCCTACTCTGCAGATTTTGGATTTGCCAAGCCTCCACAACCAGATGAGCCAATTGCTTCAAATAAACCTCTCTATAAACACCTCTGAACATTCCATTGATTCTGTTTCTCTGGAGAACCCTGACTAATACACTGCCATACACTTTTCAGCTTGCCCCAGGCCACGCTGCTCATATTCTGATTAATTCTGCTCATTAACCCTTTGAGTCTCTGCCTAGATGGCGCTTCCTGCAGGAAGTCTTCCCTGAGCACATGGGTCCACCCCCATGCAGGGTTAGATGCCTCCTCTGCGTTCCCATAGCAACCTGTGTAGCTCCCATTGTAGCGCTCATCAAACTGAGCTTTAATTTTCCCGCTACAGAGCTTTTCAAACCGAGTGCTAATCATCTGTGTCCATCTGTGTCCTGAGCAGAAACTAAGGCTATTTTACTAACAGGGCCTGATACGTAGTTGCCGAACGAGGAATGAATGAATGAATGAATGAATGAATGGAAAGAAGAAGTGAATCTGTGAACACTTGTACCAGTTTTTGTTGCTCCTGTAATAAGTCACCACAAGCTCAGTGGCCAAAAGCAACCGTGCAGGTCTGGAGGTTAGGAGTCTGACGCTCGTCTCGCGTGTCAGGCCGGGGTGTCGGCACGGCTGCGTCCCTCTCTGGGCGATCTGCGGAGAATCCATTTCCGCACTTTCTCCAGCTTCTGGAGGCTGCCTACATCCCTGGGTTCAAGGCCCCTTTCTCCATCTTCTAAGCCGGCCACGTTGCATCTCTCTGACCTGGTTCTCAGGTCCTTTTAAGAACTCATGCGATTAGGTTGGATAATCTTGGAGAAACTCTTTATTTCAAACTCTATAACTAAATCACATCTTCAAAAGCCCTTTTGGACTTAACAGAACTTATTCACAGTTTCCAGGGGTGGGGCCGTGGCCATTTCTGGGGCCATTGTCCTTCCCGCCACCGGGCTTAGTTGTTACTTTAATGGAACGTCCAGACTTCCCCTTCAGGGTCTCCACCTCCACTAAGAAGAGATAGGGCAACTTAATGCACCCACCTGACAGGTGAGAAAACTGAGTTCCTGGAAGAGAGAGGCATTTATCGAGTGCCTACTGTATGCCAGGCCCTGTGCTGGGAGCCCCACGTGTCTTGTCTCCCTCAATTGTCCAAATGACCAGAGAGGAATGTGTGATTGTTGTGCTTACAGTACAACTGAAGGACTCTCCAATTGCAAGGGACAGAAAACCCAGCACAAACTGGCTTTAGCGAAAAACAGTGATTAAAAGCCCTGAGGTAGATCTTCAGGCCCGGCTGGATCCAGGCACTCAAAGGGTGTTATCAGGAACCTTTCTGTCTCCATCTCGAGGCCTCACTGTGGCTTCTTTCTCAATTGAGTTCTCCTTTCATGGAGGCAAAATGGCCGTGAGCTGCTCCAAGGAGAAGCCCTAATCTCTCTGCAGTCCCTGCAGAGAGAGCTTCTGTTTCTCAACGCTTCCAGCGGGAGTCCTGGCACGGAGTCTCACGGAGCCTTCCAGGCTCCAGCATCCACATCTGCAGTCGGGGCGGGCGCGAGGATGGAACACGCGCAGGGGCCAGGGCCGAAGTCCACCCCCGACTTGGAGGCTAGAGGCCAAGGCCAAGCTTTCCCAGACACGGGCCTGGTGTGCAGGGCCCCTTCTCCAGGAAAACAGACGCCATTCCCAGAAGCCACGGCGCCTGTGTGCAAAGGGGGAAAAGCTCACTATCGGGAAAAAGTGCTCATTATCCTTATCACACCCATTTCCCAGGAGTAGAAACTGAGGCACAAAGCAATTGAGGAAAACGCCCTGGATCACATAGCTGGTGAGTGGCCACGCCAGGACTCGAACCCAGATCCCCTCCTGCTGCGTGTGGTAGCCCCAGAACGCAGGGCGGGGCCTCCCCACACTTGGGTCTCTCTCTCACTTCCTCTGAACCCCCACACTCTATCAAGAGACATGATTCAGTCGTTAGGACCTCGAGGTCAGGCTGGGATCGTGCTGTTCGTGCCCTGACATTTGTGACTTAGAAGTCCCTCCTTGCCTGCAGGCCCCACTCCCACCTCACCCCACCCCCCCCATAAAGGGAGGAAGCAGGCCCTCGGCCACTGCCCCTGGCCCCTTTGAAGTCCCATCTGTGACGGAAGATTCCGCCTAGGGCTCCACACCCTCTTGTCATGATTCTAAAAAAAAGACGCAGCTTACTGGCAAAGGCTCCAGCTCGGCCAAAGCATCTTTTCAAGGAAAGGACAGCCGGATGGTAGCACAAAGAGGATGCTCATAAAAGGAATGAGTCTCCCAGTAAGTATGAGAAACAGCCGAGAGGGGAGAGTTGACGTTTGCAGGGCTCTTCCTGGAACTGGGGCTTGGAACCGAAAGGACGAGGGCCCCTTTCCAGAGGGTCAGTGGCCCAGGAGGGTAACCAGGCAGGATGAGCTGGACCCTCTATTGCCAGTGGTGAACCTAGGAAAGCGGCTCCCCCAGGGGTGGCAGGACTAGAAATGCAACATTGTTCCCGAAGAGCAAACATTTTTCAAGGGCCTACTATGTGCTGAACACATCACGTGATGAGGCTCTTAATCCTCCCAATCACCACTCTGAGCAGACATTTTAATTTATCCATTTCTTTTACAGAGGAGGAAGCTGAGGCTCAGAGACGTAAGGCAACTTGCTCTAGGGCACACAGTCAACAAATGGCAGCGCTGGAACTGGGTCTGTCTGACTCCAGAGTCAGGGTTCTTTACTCCCACAACATCCAGTGGGTCATTAGAGGAAATGTGGACATCCCACGTACATTTCTTCTTTTTCTTTTTAAAGATTGGCCCTGAGCTAACACCTGTTGCCAATCTTGGTTTTTTCTTCTTCTTCTTCTCCCCAAAGCTGCCCAGTACATAGCTGTATATTCCAGTTGTAGGTCCTTCTGGTTGTGCTCCGTGAGACGCCACCTCAGCATGGCCTGAAGAGTGGTGCCACGTCCGTGCCCAGAATCGGAACTGGTGAAACCCTGGGCCGCCAAAGCAGAGTGTGCGCACTTAACCACTTGGCCCCCGGGCCAGGCCCCCACATACATTTCTAACTCACTATTTCTGGAAAGCCCCATCAAAAGCAGAGTCCTGGGTTGGATGGACCAGCTGATGCCCAGTGGTCAGTTCTCAAGTTCTTAAAAGCACATAATAGAAAAATGCCAGGGGGAGGAGTGGGGACAGGTGGCTGGAGGCTCACCTGTCACAGGTAGGCATGCATGCACATCTTCCGGGCGCATGGAAGGAAGGAAGAAAGATGTGGCAAGCTGGGAAAACCAGATGGTAGGTAGCCACTGCCTCAAGTCCCTGAAGGGCCCCCCACTACTACCTCAGCCGCTTTCCTCAGTAACCCCAAACTTTCCTATGATCCAGGAATTCAATTCTTTCCCATGCAGCTAAGAAACGGGTCCTATTTCTTTGCTGCCTATCGTGTGAACTCACGAGAGTCCTGGCTGACAGGGATCTTCCCCTCTGGTAGTTGCTGTTGGGATCCCAACCAGCTCTCCAGGCCAGTGTGTCCACCCTCCAGGTGTGGAAGTGTTGGCTGCTAAGAGCTCTCAGCTGCCCCCCTTCTCCGGAGAACTGACCTCTGTTGACAAGAGCCTCACCAGTTGGTGACATCCCTCCGAGAGCAGCCCGCAGTCAATGCTGACATGGGGGGACGACAGGCTGGCCCCCCATCCCATCTGGCATGGGTAACAACTTAGTGGTGTGATCGATCCCACAGCTCCCAGGGGATCAGGATAAGGCTAGACCTTTCCTGCTGCCACTTCCCCCTTCGGCTCCACCCCCTTCTCTATCCAGTTTCCTTGGGTTTTTCTCCTAAGTGCACTCCTTCAATAAATGTCCCTGACTCTCCCAGCCCATTTCACAGAACAGGAAACTGAGGCTTAAATAGGCCCCACCAGCTGGGTCTGTTGCCAAAATTCAAGCCCTTTCTGTTCCTTCATCCTGCCTCCACAGAACGGACAGCAGACAGGTTGGGAGCGGAAACCCCAAGTCCCCGCAGGGATGGGCTGCTTTTCCTCCCCGGGCTGCAGCGCTGGCCTCCTTGGGCAGAGGTGGCTGCTGTCACTCCTCCCCCACACTGAGTCATCACCCATGCAGAGCAGGACCTGCGGGCGGCTGACACTTGAAATGAGGTTCTCTGGAGCCGCAGTCCCGCTCTGCCGGGGAAAGCAGGGCTTAGGAGAGACTCCTTCCGCTCCTGGTCCTGCTGGGCAGGAGGAGGGAGGCCCCGGGCTGCTCTGCCTCCAGCCGAGCCTCACTGAAGAGGCAAACTCTCCACGGTGCTTCAGGAAGGATGCGGCAGACGGGAAAGCCCGGATACGAGGAGCTAAGCTGACCCAGCCACCAACGCTGCACAGCAGAGTGACAGGAGACAGACCAGGGCCAGAACACGAAGCAGAGGCTGAGCCAGATGCCCCCTCTCCAACACCTCCCAGGCCCCGGGGCTCCGGGACGTCAGACGCAAACTCCTTAGCCCCAAATTCAGATTTAACTCCAGACACCTTCCCTCCAGTCACCACTTCTGTCTCTCACCTTTTTAATCTTTTTTAATTGGAGTAAAATTTATATACAATGAGACGCAGGGGTCTGGGGTGTACCAATAAGCGGATTTGGATAAAACTATATACGTAATGTAATGAGCACGGTCCTCAGCATATAGAACATATTCGTCCCCCAGAAGGTTTCCTCTTGTTCCCTTCCAGTTAACTCCCGCAGGCAACCACCGTTCTGATTTCTATCACCGTGAATTAGATGTACCCGCTCTCGAACATCATATAAATGGAATCACACAGTATGTACTTTTGGGGTCTGGCTTCTTTCACTCAACATCTTGTCTGTGAATTCGTCCCCGCTGGGCAGGTAACAGCAGAGTGTTCCTCTCTATTACTGAGCGGTGTTCCTCTGTGTGACTACACCACAGTCGGTTTATCCGTTCTTCTGTTGACAGACATTTGGGTCGCTTCCACTTTTTGCCTATTACAAATAAGGCTGCTATGAACATTTGTGTGTGTGTGTGTGTGTGAGGAAGAATGGCCCTGAGCTAACAACCATTGCCAATCTTCCTCTGTTTGATGTGGGACACCACCACAGCATGGCCTGACTGAGCTGGCTAGGTCCACACCCAGGACCTGAACCTGTGAACCCTGGGCCACTGAAGCCGAGCATGAGAACTTACCCACTGAGCCACCAGGCGGCCCCTGCTGCGAGCATTTTCGAACAAGTGTTTCTGTGGACATGTGTTTTTGTTTCTTGTGGATTAATCACTAGGAATGGAACTGGCGGGTCACAGGGTAGGTGTTGTTCAACTTTATAAGAAACTAACAAACTATTCTCCAAAGTGACTTCACCATTTTATACTCCCACTGGCAGTGTTTGACATTTTTAGCTGCTTTATAACCTTACAAACAGTTGGCTTTTCAGTGCTTTTAATTTTAGAAATGGCATTTCCCTGATGATTTATGAAGTCGAGCGATTTTTCAGGTGCCTCTTGGTATCTATTGTCCTATGAAGCATTTGTTCTAGCCTTTTGACCTTTTAAAAAACATTCTTGTTATTTATTTTTATATTTTGTTAACTATTTTTCCATTTATAAATTGGAAAGAAATGCTCTATAAATCATCCTATTAATGCAGTGTTTGCCTAACGGTGGGCATGTCTTAGAGAGGGAAAATAATAATTCATTGGTGCTGCTGAGATACACATAATGCATCTCCAAGCTGCGTCCTCCTTGTTCCGTAGCTAAGGTCTCTTGCTAGGGGAGGTCCAGTTATTGAAAGATGGAAGCTCTCAGGAGAATCCCTGGCAGTGAGGATGGAGCTCATGATGCATCCTTAGTGGGCACTACGACATCTTAAATCTCCTTGGAGAACACCAGAGTTCACGTGTCCATGCATCCTTTCTAGCTTATTGATTGACTATTAATAGCAGGTAATCAAATTTACAAAAATCGAATCAATCATAGTCTATCGAGATAATTAAGAGATTGGGTTCCTATCCAGCATCCATGTCCCTGTCCTTCTAATTCTTACTTTGTCCAGTATCCACTCCTTCCCCATCCAGCCAACTGCTGCAAGGAAAGATGACAGCACCCCAAGACCCAAGTTGGGCCTCGGTGGCCTGGAAGTGACCTGTTCCTGTTTGCCATGAGTGCCTGAGGACGGGCACGTGAGCTGACTCTGGCCACAAGATGTGAGGGTGTGTCTGCAGGGGGCTCCAGGGAAAAGTCTCCTCTTTCTTAAGAGAAACCCCTAAGAAAATGAGCTCTCTTTCCTGCATCGGGACGTTGCTTTGTCTGGATGCAACGCCTGGAGTCATTGAGATGTCTTATCACCAGCCTGAAAAAAATCTGACACCGAAGACTACAGAACAGAGAGATTTTAAAAATCTGGACCCTTGACACCAACATTCAGCTGCTGAATCCACTGATCCTGAGGCCTCTTCCGCCTCTGGACTCCAAGTTTCATGAGCCAATAAACCCTCTTGCTGATTAACTAGTGGAAGCCCTATCTCCGTTATCTGCAGCTCAAAGCCCCCTAATACAATTGCTGTGTGTGTGCGCTACTCTGATAATTATTTTATTAAGCTATACAACATTTGAAGTGTACAGTTCAATGTTTTTAGTATGTTCACAAGGTTATGCAACCACCTCCACTACGTAATTCCAGAACATCTTCATCATCTGGAAGGAAACCTGTGCCCAGGAGCAGTCGCTCCCAACTCCCCTCTCCCCACAGCTCCTGGCAACCATTAACTTACTTTCTGACTCTGTGAATTTGCCCATTCTGGACATTTAATACATATGGAATCATACGAACTGTGACCTTTTGTGTCTGGCTTCTTTCACGTGGTGTGTTTTCAAGGTTCATTCATGTTGAATATGCATCAGGACTTCATTCTTTTTTATGGCTGCATAATATTCCATTGTACGGCTATATCACATTCTGTTTATCCATGTGTCAGTTGTTGGCCATTTGGGTTGTTTCTACTTTTTGGAACAAATATTCATATTTATAACAATATTCATGCTATGAATAGTCACATACAAGTTTTTGTGTGAACATATGTTTTCAGTTCTCTTGGGCATGTACCTAGGAGCAGAATTGTTGGGTCAAATGGTAATTCTATGTTTAACTTTTGCAGGAACTGCCAATCTGTTTTCTATACAGCTGCACCACTAGCAGTGTATAAGGATTCTAGGTTCTCTACATCCTTGCCAACACTTACTATTGGTGCTTTTTTCTTTTATTATAGTCATCATAGCAGATGTGAAGTGGTATCTCATTCGCGATTTTGATTTCTACTTCCTGAATGACCAATGATGTTGAGAATAGTTTCATGTGCTTATCTAAGTCCATTTGTATATCTTCTTTGGAGAAATGTCTATTCAAATCCTTTTGTCCATTTTTAAGTTGAGTTGTCTTTTTCTTGCTGAATTGTAAGTGTTCTTTATGTATTCTGAATATTAGACCCTTATCAGATATGTGATTTGTAAATATTTTTCCCCCTTCTGTGGGTTGTTTTTTCACTTCCTTAATGGTGTCTTTTGAAGCACAAAGTGTTTAATTTTGATGAAATTCAATTTTTAAATGTTTTCTTTTCTTGCTTGTGCTATTCCTGTCATATTTAAGACACTGGTGTCTAATCCAAGGTCACTAAAATTAACACTTGTGTTTCCTCTGAGAGTTTTACAGTTTTAACTTTTACCCTCAGGCCTATGATTCATTTTGACTTAATTTTTATATATAGTATGAAGTAGGATCATTTTTTTGCACGTGGATATCCAGTTCTCCTAGTACCTTTTGTTGAAAATACTATTCTCTTCCTGTTGAATTGTCTTGCACCCTGTCAGAAATCAGTTGATCATAAATGCAGGGGTTTATTTCTGGATTCTCAGTTCTATTCCAGGTGTACAGGATATATGCATTCTTATGCCACCACCACAGTCTTGGTTACTGTAAGTTTGAAGTAAGTTTTGAAATCGGGAAGTATGATTCCTCCAACTTCATTATTCTTTTTCAAGATTGTTTTGGTTATTCTGGGTCTCTTGCATTTCCATACAAATTTTAGGATCAGTCTGTCAATTTCTACTCAAAAAAAAGGCAACTATCATTTCGATAGGGAATGCAGTCAATCTGTAGATAAATTGGGCAGTATTGCCATTGTGACAATGTTAAGTCTTTCAATCCATGAACACAAATGTCTTTCCATTTTGTTAGGTCTACAAAGGTGCTTTGTAGTTTTCAGTGTAAAAGTCTTTCACCTCTTTTGTTAAATTTATTCCTAAATATTTTAATCTTCTGGTTGTAAATAGAACTGTTTTCTTAATTTCATTTTTGGATTGTTCATCGCTGGTATGTAGAAATACAGTTGATTTTTGTATATTGACCTTGTATCCTGCAATATCCGTGAACTCAATTTTAGCTCTAATTCTGTCTTTGTGTATATTACTTAGGATTTCCACACATAAGATTATGTCTTCTGCAAATAGAGACAGTTTTCTTTCTTTCTTTCCAATCTAGAGGCTTTTCATTTCTTTTTCTTGCCTAATTTTCCTGGCTAGTACCTCCAGTACAATGTTGAATGGAAGTGGTGAGAGCAGACACCCTCGTCTTGTTCATGATCTTAGGGGGAAAGCTTTCAGTCTTTCGCCAATAAGTATGATATTAGCTGTGGCTTTTTCGTAGGTGCCCTTTATCAGGTTGAGGATTTCATCTCTCTTCCTAGTGTGTTGAGTATTTTTTATCATGAAAGGACATTGGATTTTGTCAAATGCTTTTTCATCATCTATTAAGATAATCCTGTGATTTTTGTTTTTTGTTCTATTGATAGGATTAATTGATTTTTGGATGTTGAACTAACCTTGCATTCCTGGGATAAACCCCACTTTGTTGTAGCGTTTGGTCCCTTTTATAGATTGCTGGATTTGGCTTACTAGTATTTTGTTGAGGATTTTGCATCTATATTCAGAAGGGGTGATAGTCTGTAGTTTTCTTTTCTTATGATATCTTTTTCTGGTTTTAGGTATCAAGGTAATACTGGTCCTTTATAATAATTTGTTTCTGGAACGTTGGTAATAATGCCCCTTCTTTCATTCTTTATTGTAGTAATTTGAGTCTTCTCTCTTTTCCTGGTTATCGAGCCAAAAGTTTGTTAATTTTGTTTATCTTTTCAAAGATACAACTTTTGGTTGTATTAACTTTCTCTATTTTTTATACTCTATTTCATTTATTTCCACTGCAATCTTTATTGTTTCTTTCTGCTTGCTTTTCATCCAATTTGCTCTTCTTTTTTCTAGTTTCTTAAGATGTAAAGTTAGATTATTGATTTGAGAACTTTTTTATAGGTATTTACAGTTATGATTTCTATTGTATTTCATTGTGGCCAGAGGGTGTATTTTATATGATTTCGATCTTTTAATTTTTATTAGGACTTCTTTTAAGGCCTAATATGACCCAGCTATATGCTGTCTTTTGAGATTCAAAGAAAAAAATAGGTTGAAAATTAAAGGATGGAAAAAGGCATATCGTGCAAACAGTAATCAAAACAGAGCTTGAGTGGTCCTACTAATGTCAGAAAAAGTAGACTTTAAGAAAAAAACTGTTAATAGAGACCAAAAAAGAGACGTTTTATAATGATAAAAGGGTCATTGCCTCAAAAAAATATAACAATTATAAACATATGTGTACCTAACAATGGAGCTCCAAGATACATGAAACAAAAACTGACAGAATGGGGGCTGGCCTGGTGGTGTAGTGGTTAGATTCATGTGCTCTGCTTCAGTGGCCCGGGGTTCACCAGTTTGGACCCTGGGAGCAGACCTATGCCCTGCTTATCAAGCCATGCTGTGGCAGGCGTCCCACATATAAAGTAGAGGAAGATGGGCACAGATGTTAGCTCAGGGCCAGTCTTCCTCGAGGAAATGAAGTGGATTGGTGGCAGGTGTTAGCTCAAGGCTAATCTTCCTCAAAAAAAAAAAAAAAAACCTAGCAGAACAGAAAGGAGAAATAGACAACTCAACAATGTTAGAGACTTCAATACCACACTTTCAAAAACTTACATGTACCTAATAACTAATGAGGTTGAGCACCTTTGCATGCTTATTTACCATTCATATGTCTTTTTTGGTGAAGTGCTTGTTCAAATCTTTTCCCCACTTTTAAATTGGGTTGTTTGTTTCCTTGTTTTCTTATTGTTGAGTTTTGAGAGTTCTTTATACGTTCTATTTACAAGTCCTTTGTCAGATTTGTGATTTGCAAATATTTGGCTTGTCTTTTCATTCTCTTAATAGTGTCTCTCATGGAGCAAAAGCTTTCAATTTTGATGCAATTTCTTTCTTTCATTGATCATGCTTTTGTGTCATATCTAAGAACTCTTTACCTAGCTCAAGGCCAAAACAATTTTTCTCCTATGTTTTCGTCTAGAAATTCCATGGTTTTATGTTTTCCATTTAGGGCTATTTTCTGTTTTTATTTAATTTTTGTAGAAGGCCTGATGTACAAGTTGAGGTTCACTTTTTCACATTTGGATGTCCAATTGTTTCTGCACTGTTTGTTAAAAAAACACCTATCTTTTCTCCATTGAATCACCTTTGCATCTTTGCCAAAAATCAATTGACTGTGTTTGTGTGGGTCTCTTTCTAGACTCTTTATTATCTTCCATTTATCTATACATCTATCCTTTTACAAAACCACATTGTCTTGATTATTGTAGTTTTATAGTAAATCTTGAAATCAGGTCATACAAGTCTTCCAATTTTGTTCTTTTTCAAAATTGTTTTGGCTATTCTAGTTTCTTTTCCTTTTAATACAAATTTTAGAACCAACTTGTCAATATCTATAACAAAAAAAAGCGTGCTGGCATTTTGATTGAGATTGTATGTAATTTATATATAAAGTCAGAGAAAACTAACATCTTAATAACCGAGTCTTACAATCTATGAACACAATATATCTCCATTTTAGATTGTTGATTTTAAACCTTTTTTTCTTTCCTAATATAAACATTTAAACCTATAAATTTTCCTCTAGTTGCATCCTATAAATTTTATATGCTGTGTTCTCATTATCATTTAGTTTAAAATATGTTTAGTTTCCTTCCTTGACCATAGCTTACATAGAAGTATTGTTTAATTCTGAGATATTTAGGAATTTTTCTAGTTTCTCTTATTGTTAACTGTGTCTAATTTAATTCCACTGGAGTCAGAGAACATACTCTGTAAGATTTTAATCTTTTGAAGTTTGTTGAGACTTATTTTTATGGCCCGGTTTATGATCTATCTCAACAAATGTTTCAGGTACCTGAAGAAGGGTATTTTGCATTTATTTGGTGTGGTGCTCTTACAATGTCAACTAGGTCAAGGTGATTGATAATGTTCAAAGTTTCTATATGCTTACTGATTTCTGTGTAGTTTTTCATCAATTACTGGGAAAGTTGCTAAATTGCCAACACCAGAGTAGCTTTGTCTATTCTTCGCCTAAGCTGTGGGGTGTTCCTTCCTTTATCATGAAATTATGTTATTAGGCACATATACATTTAGGATTGAATTGACTCATCCATATGAAAAGTCCCTCTTTATCTCTGATAGCACTCCTTGTCTTGAAATCAGCTCTGTCTGGTATTTATACAAGATGACCAGCTTTCTTTAGTTTACTGTTCGTGTGGTCTATCTTTTTCCCTCTTTTGGCTTTCGACCCGTCTGTGTCTTTACATTTTAAATACACTACTTGTAACAGCATATGATTGGGTCTTGCTTTTTCTATGTAGCCTGACAGTCTGAGCTTTTAACTGGGGTGTTTAGTCCATTTATATGTAATATAATTATTGATACAGCTGGGTTTTATAGACATCTACCAAGTTACTATTTATTTTACATTTGTCTCTTCTGTTTTTTGTTCTTCTATTCCTCCTTTCATGCCTTCTTTGGGGTTGATAAAATATTTTTCAGTATTGTTTTGTGGTTATCTATTGTCTTCTTTGCTATACTTCTTTGTATTAGTTTTTAGTGTGATTATAAAATGCATCCTTCTGCTGGGAAAACTGGAAAGCCACATGTAAAAGAATGAAAATTGACCATTCTTTTTCACCATTCACCAAAATAAACTCAAAATGGATTAAAGACCTAAAGGTGAGACCTGAAACCATAAGGCTTCTGGAAGAAAACGTAGGTAGTACACTCTTTGACATCAGTATTAAAAGGATCTTTTCAGACACCATGCCTTCTCAGAGAAGGGAAACAATAGAAAGAATAAACAAATGGGACTTCATCAGATTAAAGAGCTTTTTCAAGGCAAATGAAAACAGGATTGAAACAAAAAAACAACCCACTAACTGGGAAAAAATATTTGCAAGTCATATATCTGACAAAGGCTTAATATCCTTAATATATAAAGAACTCTCGCAACTCAATCACAAAACATCAAACAACCCAATCAAAAAATGGGCTGGAGACATGAACAGACATTTCTCCAAAGAAGATATACTGATGGCCAATAGGTACATGAAAAGATGCTCATCATCGCTGATCATCAGGGAAATGCAAATCAAAACTACACTAAGATATCACCTTACACCCGTTAGAATGGCAAAAATATCTAAAACTAACAGCAACAAATGTTGGAGAGGTTGCGGAGAAAAAGGAACCCTCATACACTGCTGGTGGGAATGCAAACTGGTGCAGCCACTATGGAAAACAGTATGGAGATTCCTCAAAAAACTAAAAATAGAACTACCATACGATCCAGCCATCCCACTACTGGGAATTTATCCAAAGAGCCTGAAGTCAGCAATCCCAAAAGTCCTGTGCACCCCAATGTTTATTGCAGCACTGTTTACAACAGCCAAGACGTGGAAGCAACCTAAGTGCCCATCAACAGACGAATGGACAAAGAAGATGTGGTACATATATACAATGGAATACTACTCAGCTGCAAAACAGAACAAAATCATTCCATTTGCAATAACATGGATGGACCTTGAGAGAATTATGTTAAGTGAAATAAGCCAGCAAGAGAAAGATAATCTGTGTATGACTCCACTCATATGAGGAATTTAAAACTATGGACCAAGAACAGTTTAGTGGATACCAGGGGAAAGGTGGGGTGGGGGGTGGGCACAAAGGGTGAAGTGGTGCACCTACAACATGACTGACAAACATTAATGTACAATTGAAATTTCACAAGATTGTAACCTATCAATAACTCAATAAAAAAAAAACTGAAAAAAAAAATAAAATGCATCCTTCATTTATCATGGTCTACTTAGAATTAATATTATATCATTTCCTGTAAAATATAAGACCCTTACAACAGTACGTGTGTGTGTGTGTGTACTCCACCCACTCCTTATGGGATTGGTGTTTATTTTTACATGCATTATAATCTCTCATATAATCTTATTATTTTTGTATTAGTCAATTGTCTTTTAAAGAAACTAAGAGAAGGAAAAAGGATTGTCCTTTATATTTACCCAGATAGTTACCATTTCCTTGGTCCTTCCTTTCTTCCTGTAGATCTGAGCTCCCATCCGGCATCGTTTTCCTTCAGCCTAAAGCACTTCCTTCAGCAATTCCCCTCCTCGGGAAGGTCTGTTTGCAAGAAATTCTCTCAGCTTTTGTTTATGAGAAAATGTCTTCTTTAACTCTCATTTTTGACATGTATTTTCACTGTATACACAAAGGGTTGACAGCTTTTCTTTCTTCCAGCACTTTAGATACATTATTCCATTGTCTTCTGGCCTCCAGCGTTTTTGATGAAAATTTAGCCATCATTAACACCATTGTTCCCATGTAGACGATGTCTTCATTTCCCCCGACTGCCTTTAAGGTTTTCCCCTTGTGTTGGTTTCTCTGCTGAGAACCAAGGACTCTGAGGAGCCTAAGCGAGGTGTTCTGTGCATTGTCCTGCTTACGCTTCACTGAGCTTCTTGGATTCATAAGTTGGACTTTTTACCAAATTATGTTAATTCCAGCCATTACCTTTTGAGATATTTTTCCACCACATTCTTTCTCTCTTCTTCTGAAGTTTCAGTTACATGTGGATTAGGCCAGTATTCAAGCCTCTTCATTTTTTCCTGTCTTTTTCCTCCTTGTTCTTCAGATTGGATAATTGATCTGTCTTCAAGTTTACTGACCCTTTCTTCTGTCATTGCCAATATGCTGTTACATCCATCCAGTGAATTTCTTATTTACCTCTTCGTGCTTCTCTGTTCTAGAATTTCCATTTAGTTCTCTTCCGTCTTCCATTTCTCTACTGGATTTCTCATCTGTTCACTCTAATGTCCGTCTTTTAAGTTTCTCAGCATATTTATAATAGCCATTTTAAGTCCTTGTCTACTAATTCCAAAATCTGTCTCTGTAACACATTTTAACTTTGGTCATGGATTGTACGTTCCTGCTTATGTCTAGTGACAGTTTTTTTTTTTAAGATTTTATTTTTTTTCCTTTTTCTCCCCAAAGCCCCCCGGTTCATAGTTGCATATTCTTAGTTGTGGGTTCTTCTAGTTGTGGCATGTGGGACGCTGCCTCAGCGTGGCCTGATGAGCAGTGCCATGTCCGCGCCCAGGATTCGAACTGACGAAACACTGGGCCGCCTGCAGCGGAGCGCGAACTTAACCACTCAGCCACGGGGCCAGCCCCAGTGATAGTTTTTTTCTTTCTGCACATTGTTGATAATATTGTAGGAACTTTAGGTTTTCCTCCTTTAAAGGGCATCGAGTTTTGTTCTGACAGGCAGTTAACATATCCTCTTGCTTCCGTCAGGTTTGGTTTGTTCTTCATTGTGGCTAGCCTTTTTGGTTTTGTTCTTAGTACCAGAACAGAGCACTAACGCTTCATCTTACTCCTAAGATGTGGCCTTTCTGAGATGTCAACTGAATGTCCAAGGTTTCAGTGAGGTCCGCCCACTGTAACCGGGATGGAACTCCATCATGTGACCTCCAGGGCCTCCATTCAGCATTTAGCGACAGCACTCACTCTCCGCTGGGCTCAGTGGAGTCCTTCCCTGCAAGGGTGCACTTCATCCCTTGGCCAAGGACCTGCTAGAAACCGCCCCCACAGACTTCTCCCTCTGCCATCCCCCTGCCTCACCCCCTGCTCTCTGCTACTCTGCCTCACTGATGTCAACTGGTCAGGGTTCAAACCCCACTGTCCACCATCCTACACTGGGATCTGAAAGTGCCTCCAGGATGAACGTCAGGGTGGACCCCAGGCTTCACTCACGTGCCTCCCTTCTTCCAAGGATCACTCCTTCTTGATGAAAGTGAAATTCCTGTCATTGTTTTTTTTGAATTTCCCAAATTAAAATGCACACAGTAAAACATTAAAAAGTGTACAGAAGTTTACACGGTGAAGAGTCTCAACCATCTTGACTTTAAATGTCCCAGTTTCCCTCCCCAGAGGTAACCAATGTCACCAGCATCTCGTCTATCCTTTCCGAGTTGTTCCATAGATGTGTATAAAGGAAGTCCCTGTTTAAACAGAAAGGACAGTATCCCATAAACGCGGTCTAACAGAGGTCCTGTCCTGCCCAGGCCCCTTCTCTTGCCCTTTGCATGCACGCGGACCCTGCTTCCAGCTCCTAGCACCGAGTTTCTTTGCCTGTGGGCTTCCTCGGGTTGTGAGTTCTCTCGCCCGCAGCCCCGGGACGTTAATGCCCCCTTCCCAAGAGCAGCCTCCGCCAGTGACTAGCAGGGTTGGTGGGTAAGTGCACTGTCCTTGGCCTCTCTATCGGGTCACCGAGGGGCGTTGGGCACTGTTGCCCAGAGCCCTCCAGAGGGCTTGATCTCAGTTGCTGAAAAAGTAACCTGCTCCATAGCATACCCTTTGCTGGCCTCCTTCCCAACCCGGTCTCACTTCCGTACCGGTGCTTCCTGGGTAAACTTCCCACATCCACAGCTTTGCCCCAGGTCTGCTTCCGGGGGTGTGTGACTCAAGATGTTGTGTCTCACATCGTGATTCGTTTGCCTAATAAGATATGTCTGAGATCGCTCCACATCAGTTCCAGCACCCAACCTCCTCTCCCCAGCGCCATCTGGCTCAAGCCACCGTGGTCTCTCACCTGGATTACTGCCGTGGCATGCAAACAGGTGTCTTTGTCTCACCTGCTTCCCATTCCCAGCCTGTCCCCGACAGAGCAGCCTGGGGTCCTGCTAACTCCTCCAACGTGGCTCCTCTGTGCAAAGCCGTCCCCTGGCTCCCCGTCACACTCAGAGTAAGGACTGGAGGCCTTGATGCCCATTAAGGCCTGACGTGAACCAGCCTCATCCGTCTCACACGCCCCCTAACTCACTCTGTTGCAGCCACACTGGCCTCCTGCTCTTTCTGGAACACGGCAGCCACTCTTCTGACTTGGGCCTTTGCTCTGGCTGTTGCCTCTGCTTGGGAACTCTTCCCCAGGGAGGCGCACAGCTCCCTCCATCATGTCCTTCAGGACTTCGCTTGGACGACCCTTCTCTGTGAGGCTTCCTCTGGAAACAACCTAAAGCTCAGCACCCCTCCCTCCCCATTCCCACGTCCTTCCTTTGTCTTTTCTCTCTTCATCACACGTCACGAACGTACGACGCCCTGCAGTAGCCTTGTTCCTCCTTGAATTTCTGTTATTTCCTCACTAGCCAAATCTGAAAACAATCCCAATACAGCGTGTCATTACCATCCCCATCCCCATTGCCGTGCAGGCTTGGTTTATAACCTGGCCCCACCGTGCCATAGTTAGCCACATGTCTGTCTCCTCCATGAGACCAGGTGCTCTTCAGGGGCTGGGCAGGCCCAGGGCTGTTTGCACTGAGTGTCCCCAGTGCCCAGGACGGAGTACGACACAGCCAAGGCCCCTTTAACT
Source organism: Equus quagga (assembly GCF_021613505.1). Lineage (NCBI taxonomy): Eukaryota > Metazoa > Chordata > Mammalia > Perissodactyla > Equidae > Equus > Equus quagga. The sequence goes on along the minus strand of NC_060267.1, from coordinate 104,778,217 downwards.
GTTTGCTTAATGAAGCCAGGAGGCCCTTTTCTGGCACCAGGCATGGACCAGGAATCAAACAGCTAAACCAAATCAAAACCAGGAGAAAGCTTTCTTTGAACATCTGGAGTTGACATGGCTGCCCTCAGGGCGGAGAGAAGAAGGCTCCGACTTGCAGGACCGCCAGGGCCTGCAAGGCAAAGACGCAGGGCCTGGGACTCAAGCAGAGCTGAGGTAAGTCAGCTTTGTTGCCCACCTGTAAAGTGGGCACAACAATACTTACCTTAGAGAGTGGCCACGTTCCTTGGGGTACCGCTACGGCACCTGGCACAAAATGGATGCTGAACACATGACTACGATGATAGGAAAGTTTACTGAGCACTTCCGCTGTGCCGGGCGTTACAAACACAACCTCACTGAACCCTCACAACATACTCCATCAAGGAGGTGCCTTTATCATCCCCATTTTACAGACGAGGAAACTGAGGCTGAGACATGCCCAAAGCAGCGCAGCCAGTCAGTTATAGAGCAGACCTCCAACACGAACCTCTCCGGCTCAGAATCTGTGCTCCCAGCTGACACCAGGCTTCTACGTGAACAGGGTGCTGCTCGGCTCGCCTCACTCTCCCTCCTTCCACAGCCTTTCTCGGGGATCCCTTCTCCCCTCCTGCCCCTCAAGGAGTGAGGAGCAAGAGGCAGCATTACCTAGAGGTTGGGAACCTGGGTATTGGAGATGAGCAACTCTGTGTTCACTTCCCAGCTCTGTCACTTACAGGCTGTGTGGCATTGAACCAGTCACTTGCCCATTCTGAGCCTTAGTTTCTGTATTAGTTTCCCAGGGCTGCTGTAATGAATTACCACAAACTCAGGGGCTTGAAACAACACAAAATTATTACCTAGCAGGGGCTTCCACTGGGTGCTCTGCTTAGAGCCTCCCAGGCTGAAATGGAGGCGTCAGCCAGCCTGGGCCCTCACCCAGAGGCTCTGGGAAGGAACTCACTTCCAAGCGGAGTAGGTTGTAGGTGGAATCTGGATCCTGTGGCTGTAGGACTGAGGTCCCTGTTTCCTTGCTCCTTGTCAGTGGGGAGCCAGCCTCTGCTCCGGGGGCTGCCTGCATTCCTTCTCATGCGGATTGTTTCTCTCATGCTTCAACTCTCCAACTTCTCCTTCTGCTGCTTCTTTCTGACTCCAACTGGGCAGAGTTCTCTGCTTTTAATGGCTCATGGAATTAGAGTGATTCCACCCAGGGAATCTCCCTATTTTAGGATCTGTAAAGTCACTCTGCCATGTGACATGACATATTCACAGGTTCTCGGGATTGGGCTGTTGACGTCTTTGTGAGGAGAGGGCATTCTGCCTACTGAGCTTTCCTTTCCTTTGTGCATTCGTTCAACAAGCATTGATTAGTTTGTGGAAGACACTATCGACACCCTCAATCCAGGCCGGGCCCAGCTTGCCGCTGCCAGCACCTGCATCGCCCAGCTGGAGGCTTTCTCCAGCTGCCAGAGCCAGGGAGTAGGGCAGAGGCACTGGGGAGCTCACCCTCCCAGGAGCAGCCCTCAGCCCACGGCCGGTGGGAGCTGGTGGATAAGCACCCCAACTCCGTCATCCTTCAGATGGGTAACTCCGAGGCGTGTGTCTACACACGCTCCCACCAGGCTTCGTCTGCAATTGTAGTTGCAGTGCTGACTTCATTAATACAGCACGCCTTCCTGGCCGCCTTCCCTGCCCGGCCTCCCTCCCTCCCCCTGCCTCAGATCTCCCCCAAACAAACTACTTCTGCGGGTCTGCTTGGCTCAGGGTCTGCTTCTGGGGCAACTAAGCCAAGCACTTGCTACACGACAGGTACTGTTCGAGGTGCTATGATTATCTCCATTTTCAGATGGGGAAACTGAGGCATGGAGCAGCTGAGTAATTTACCACGTGGCTGGCATCTGGCAGAGTTGGGATTTGAACTTAGGCAGTCTGGTTCCAGGGTCCCTGCTCTTATACCCTAGACCATTGACCTAGCCACAAACTGAGAGCAATATGCCCTCTCTCATAGAGTCACTGTGAGGATTAAATGAGACAGTGCTTGTAAAGGCTTAGCTCCGACACAGCACCCAGTGAGCACTCAAGAAATGGCAGCTTGAAACAACAATCACAGCAATGCCTCTACTACTACTACTAATAATAATAGCTCAAACACAGCTCTGGGGCCCGAGGCTGGGCCGATGGCTTGCCATTTCAAGGGGGCCCAGTGACTGTGCAGGCAGATCCATTCTCTGAGAAGGAATAACAGCTGGCTCAGTGCAGAGGAAGGTGGTGGGCGTTGTTATAGCAACTGACGAGGCTTTTCGTGTCCTCACAGCCAAGTGGGCGGTGGAGCAGGGAAGGAAGAAGCTCCTCAAAAGGGCCAGCCGGAAGCAAAGGTGGGCAGACCGAGGGAAGCCCCATCCTGGCCTGGCAGCTGTGACTTCCCTGCCCTGGGCTGAGGCTGGCGGGGGGCCAGGCAGGCTGCTCCCCTGCTGGGGCTGGGGGCAGAGAGGTGCTCAGAGGCCAGGCAGAAAGAAAGCAGAGGAAGCCATACCCCGCCGGCCCTTAGCTCTAAGTAACCACAGACAGCAAGATTTGTGCGCCAAGAAATGCAGGTCCCTCACCCTGGGTGGAGTGAGTGCTCAGGAAGCACTATTCCAAGAACAGAATCTGGCAGTTCCACGAAGGGTCTGGTCTGACCCTCATGGATCCCTACAGAATAGCCTGCTAATGGCTAATGGCCATTAGCCACCCAAGGGAAGAAACCAAGTCACCTCTCTTCCCTCTTTCCCTCTCTCTGCCTTGTATGGTACTGATTCGTATCTCCGCATTGTCTTCCTCCATGAATTGTGTGATCTCATCCATCCATCCATCCATCCATTCATGCGTATGTCAAGCTCTATCATATGTCAGGGACTGAGCTAGGCATGTGGGATTCAGCTGTAAACAAGAAAATCATGATCCCAACCCTCTCAAAGCTCAGAGTCTTACAGGCAAGGCAGACAGACCGGCAGGAAATGACCATACAGAGAGGGAAGTACACCTGTAGGTCGTAGACCAGGGCTTTCAAACTGGATCTATTGGATGGATTAATCCATAGATATGTTTTGTTTGTCCTTCAGAGTATTTTAAAAATAAGAATATTTTACATAAAATTCCTAACTTTCAGGTACCCCTTGAGTTCTCCCCAGTCCCCACTGCTCCATTCTCTCCTCCACCTGGCCTGGCTCCGCCAGGCATTTCAATCAGCCTGCCGAGGAGTAGAGTCAGGAGAACTTAATACAGGAAAAAAAAAAACCCTGAACCTCAAAGGTCCACCCTCTGAGTAGCTCACAAGGCTGAGCTATGGTGGAAATCACAAGCCCTCGCCGGTGATGTCATAGATGGGGAATGTCAGCCGGGGAGGGGTGGCAGTGAAGTGTTCACCATCCTAAGCACAGGCTATGGGGAACCTCAGGCTGAAACCACGAGGTACGGGGCCCTAGTGAACACGAATCACCCAGCCACACCCCTAACACAGCTGTCCTGGCTGCCACACCCGCTTCTCCAGCTTTGCCTGACCCAGGGCCTTCTCCGAGCTCACTGCACCCCCGAGGTGGTTCCGGGCTCTCAGAGCGCTCTGGGTTTGTCTTATCAGGGTTTGGGTTAAGTATTTAAATATGTGGTTTGTTGCTGAAGGTCTGTGATTCAGTTAAGGTCCTTAGGGTGTGAGCAACAGAAATGGACTCAGGCTCGTAAGCCTAGGGGAATGCAGTGGATTCAAACGGAGACTCAGAACTGAGCAAAAGCTGGAGAACCTCACCGGGACGGGGGAAGGAACAGAGCAATGTCAGAGGGCTGGGACGCCAGGGCCTTAGGAGAGGGAACACAGCAAGGGCAGTCTGGTCAGTATGCCACCATCTGATGAGTAAAATCCAACCCCTTTCATCCCTTTGTCTCTTTGTTTGAGTTTCAAAATTCAAAGAGGTATGATCAATGGGCTAGTCAATGGGTCAAGGGTCAACCCTAGAAGAAGGAGGGTCCCTGACTTCAATCCCGTTAGCTGTAGCCAAATGGTGGCAGCGAGTCTCACAAGGAAATGGTCCGGGATTGAAGCTGAGCTCCTTTGACTGGGCCTTATTTTGTAGATTTGACTTAGAAAATATCCAAGTACTTTACACAATTATGAAACGAAATTAAAGTGTAAAAAAATCACTAAAAATAAAAGGTAAAATGAAATAAATAAACCTTAAAAAATTTGGTGATATAGCCACACAGTAAAGAGTTATTTCTTAAAAATAGTAATTTGACTGTACACCCCTGGTGGGATATACCCAAAGAGCCATAAGGACAAATACAACTGCAAAAAGGGGGGAAATGTACTAAGTAACTAGCATGTGTCCTATCTGTGTGAGGTGCTATGAAACACTGGTGGATAAGGCGGACATCACTACCCTAGCGGAATCTGTTCTTCCGTGGCCCCCACTATCCACATCCCTTTCCAATATCATCCCAATTTCCTTAAAAAGAAAAAAAGGTTTTACTATGGAAAATTTCAAACATATACAAAAGTAGACAGACCAGGGGCCGGCCTGGTGGCACAGCAGTTAAGTTCACACGTTCCGTTTCGGCAGCCCGGGGTTCGCCGGTTCAGATCCCGGGTGCGGACATGGCACCGCTTGTCAAGCCATGCTGTGGCAGGCGTCCCACATACAAAGTAGAGGAAAAGGGGCACGGATGTGAGCTCAGGGCCAGCCTTCCTCAGCAAAATGAGGAAGACTGGCAGCAGATGTTAGCTTAGGGCTAATCTTCCTCAAAAAAAAAAAAAACAAAGACAGACCAGTATAATAAAATGCATGTATCCATCAAACATTTTCAATCTTGTTTCCTTTTATCCCCACTCCAGTTATTGTCTCCCCTCCCATAGTACTCTGAAGCAAATTCTGGACTTCATATTATTTCAGATGCCTTCTTAAATATTTCAGTATGTCTCTCTAAAAGATAATGACTCTTTAAAAAAAAAAATCACAGTACCATCATCACACCTAGAACAAATAACAGCTGTTTAGTAGCATCAAATATTCAGTGTTCAGATATCCAGTTACTTCATAAACACTGGAAAATGTTTTAGAGAGAGTTTCAACCAGAATCCAACAAGGTTCCCACCTTGGGACTAGTCGATACGCATGCCTCTGAAGATTCTGTTAATTTGTGGATTCTCTCTCCACTATATTCCCCCTTACAATGTATTTCTTAAAAAACAAACAAAAAAAAAGGGGGCTGGCCCCGTGGCCGAGTGGTTAAGTTCGCGCGCTCCACTGCAGGTGGCCCAGTGTTTCGTTGGTTCGAATCCTGGGCGCGGACATGGCACTGCTCATCAAACCACGCTGAGGCGGCGTCCCACATGCCACAACTGGAAGGACCCACAACGAAGAATATACAACTATGTACCTGGGGGCTTTGGGGAGAAGAAGGAAAAAAATAAAATCTTTAAAAAAAATTTTTTCAAAAAGGCTGGGTTGCTTTTCTGTAAAGTTTTCCAGAAAATCAGAGTTTCTGGGTTTTGCGGATTGCATCAGGATGGTGCTGTTTCACATGTTCCCCTGTCCTCTGAATTTCCCAGCCGCTGGCAGTTGAACTGGAGCAGTGCTGCTCAGCACAGAAGGGCTGGCCACACGAGGCTGCCGAGCCCTTAAATGTGGGCTGTCCACATCGAGATGTACTTACGTGTAATACACACACCAGATTTCAACAACTAAGTACGAAAAAGAATGGAAGATATTTCATTGATCATTTTTATATTAATTGTATATAGAAATGATTATCTGTAGAAATGATTATATATAGAAATAACAGAGAAATGATGATATAGATATATTGGGTTAAATAGCACACGTTATTCAAATTAATTTCACCTGTTTCTTTTTACGTTTTCAATTTAATACACCTGAAACTTATGAAATGTTATAAACCAATGTTACTGTAATAAAAAAAAAAGAAAATTTAAAATTACGTTTGTGACATGTGTGACTCATGTGTGTGTACTTCATCGGCTAGAGCCGGGCTAGAGGCTCGCTCAGATTTAGGTCCAGTTTTCTGGGCGTTTGGGGGCATGTTGTGTTCCTCCATCAGGAGGCACTGAGTGTCTGCTAGCCTCCCTTTTTGTGCTGTTTGCAGCCACTGATGCCAAAGACTGGATCCATTAATCTTTTGGGGGTTGCAGAATTATGATATTCCCATGCTATTATTTCATCTTTATTTATTAGCTGCCATTCTGTAAAGAAAAACTCCTTGCTATCTTGGGGAAATTGTCAGCTCCTCAGAGAGGCCCTCCCTGATGTCCCTGCATGAGGTGATCGATGGCAGTCCCTTTCATCGCACTGTTTGTCTCTTCCATGGCCCTTTCGCCATTTGCCATTATCAATTTATTTGTTTGTTTGCGCATTGATTGGTGGTGGCCCCTACTGCAGTGTAAGCCCCGGGAGGGGAGAGGAGGGGCCAGCTCCGGTTTAGTCATCCACAAGGTCCCCGAGTCCCAGGCCTAGGAGGTGCTAGGGAAGTATTTCCTCAGTGGATGGACGGATTCTGAAATGGACAAAGTCCCAAACAGTAACGCAGGAAACCTGAGCTCTGGATGCTGCTCTGCTGCACGCTCAGGGTCAGTCCCGACCTCTACGGGCCTCAGTTTCCTCAAACGGGGCGCGCAGTGGACAGTCTGGTCCCTGAAGCCCAGTTTCAGCTCTGAGGGCTCTCCCTCTGCAAGACCATCAGCTCCTGCTTCTAGAGGCCTCTCTCCTGCCAGGGCTGAGCCGGACCAGATGGCAGATGATTAAAGAGACCCCCCACAGCTAAGAAATCCAAAAGCTAATTAACCCCAGCCCAGGCTCGAGGGAAGCCAGTCTGGCTGCTGCACTGATGGCAGGTGGCATTAATGCCTAATGGTTCATTCTAATCGCTGTCTTTTCCCAAGTTCCTCCTGTTTCCCAAAGCACTTTCAATCAAGCAAAGAGCATCCACAGAGCGTCTCTGAGCTCTGTCCCCTGGAGGAAAGAGGCCATGAAACAGAAAGCCACCCCACCAGGAGCTCACGGGTGAACTGGCCAGACAAGATTTAACACTCAGAGAGGAGTGGAAGAGAGAGCGGAGCCGGGCAGCTCAGGGAGCGCGCTGCGCAGCCTCTCAAAGCTGTCAGACAGACGCAGGAGCCACATACAGGATGGGACGGTTCCTCCTGCTCTGCCTGGTGCCTTCTGAATGCTCCTGACTAGTATTGGCCCTCACAGTCCTGTAGGGTCGTCTCAGTGGACAGGCCTAACCCCACCTGGGGCTCAGGCTCAGGACCGACTTGGCCAAGGTCATACAGTCATACAGTCAGTGGGTGGCCTGGCTGGGAAGCCACTCCACACTGACTTATGCATTCACTCAAAATATTTACTGGGCACCTGCTGTGTGCTGGACAGAATGCCAGTCATGGAGGCGAGTACCAGGGGAACCCTCAGAAAACTCACTAAGACCTCCTGACCCCACTGCATAAGGCTACTTGTACTTTTCATGGGAAGTAAAAGCAATCAACAGTCACCAAAGACAATTTTGTGAGACCTACTAGGGTCCAAGTACTGCTCTAAGCATTTGAGATACTGTAGTAGAAAAAAGAAAAAGGCAGAGCTCATATTTCAGTGAGAGGCAGGGCCACTGTGTTGTATAATTCCAGGAGGTAACGTTGCCCTCTCACATTATAGTCTATAGAAATTGTGACCTCTGGAACTGTGCAGTGCACAGCCTATGCAACAGGACACAGCTGTCCCAGTTGGGGGAGACAGATAATAAACAAGATAGGTAAGTACAATATGTACCATGATAGATGGCGAGAAATGCTGAGGAACACAAAGTACAGAATACAGAGAGGGTGTGGGTGTGGGGAGGGTGCAATTTTAGGTTGGGTGGCCAGAGACAAGCTGACTTCCTCAGTCAGCATCCTAACAGGGAACAGCTGGCACACTGGAGTGGGTCACCAGAGGAGAGTTAGCGGAGGGACTATTTACAACAATGTGGGAAGGATGGAGGGAAACTACAAGGATAGCGGAGTGTGGCCGCTATCACCCCATGGCTGGAAGAGGAGGAGACATGACTGAAGACCGAGAGAGAGAAGGCTGTGTGGAGAGGCCACCTGACAGGGCCACAGCCAGCATGCACCAGCCACCCGGGAAGGGAGCCCAGGAATTAACAACCGACCTCGCTCCTCTCCTACCACAGCCAGCCTTCTCATGGTGCCCTCCATGGGCCAAACCAAGCGGAAGCTGAGGGTGAAGGAGTCTGTTCATTTGGTCCCTGCAGCCAGCACCTGGGGGACAGGGTGGAAATAGGTGTTGAGTGGATCCAGGCATGCAAACAAAAGACGCTCGTACAGAGCAGAGACGTGAAGGAGAGAAGGTCAAGCGGACATCTGGAGAGGAATACTCCAGGCAGAGGGAAGAGCATGGGCAAAGGTTCTGGGGTGGGAGGGTGCCAACAGCAGACAGTCCTCTGCAGGTGTGGCAGAGGGAGAGAGGAGAGGATGAAATCAGGGGGTAATAGGAATGCCAGGCCAATAGGCCAGGCTCTTGAAGGAGATGAGAAGCCCCGGGAGGGCACAGAGCAGAGGAGGGGTCTGCACTGGCTTACGTTTTGACAGGCTCCCTCTGGCTCAGGGCAGACACCAGGCAGTAGTGGGGCCAGAGATGGAGACAGGGGTGGGGGGGGATGGGGGGCGGGGGCAGGGAGAAGGCTATGCATCGGCCCAGGCGAGAGACGGTGCGGCTGGGACAAGAGTGACAGGAGCCAGATGGTGACATGCGGTGGGTCAGATAGCGATTCCATCTTGAAGGTAGAGCACCTGGAGTTTCTGATGGATTGGTTGGGGTGTGGGAGAAAAAGAACTTGTTAATCTTGTCTGTTGTCCTTCAGCAACTTCATTATGGCCGATGTGTGCCCCTTCTAAGATGTAGCTCGCTTGTCGTGCGTGGGGAAGGAGGGTCTGTAACGTCTGCAGATGTCCTGTGCAGCCTCTTGGGGATTATTGTTGGTGGGCAGGGGATGGAGCATAATGACAGTGTTATTGTTCTGCTTAAGAGCAGTGTCTTTGTCTCTTAGAGTTTACAGCCTGAAATATTTGCAGATGAGATAATAAGCAGGCCGAGATTTACTGCATAATAATGCAGGAGCGGGCGAGGCCAGAGAGGAAACCATCAGCCATAAATTGGGAGTCGTTCAAGTTGGATGATGATGCCTGGCTGTTGACTGCACTACACTATCTATTTTTAAGTAATTTTAATTTTTCCAAAATAAAAGTTTAAAAAAAAAATCCGTTTGTGGATCCTTGTGAGAGAACTGTTTTGTATCTTGACCGTGGTGATGGTGACGTGCGTCTACACACGGGATAAATTTACAAAAGATACACACACACACGAGTGCAGGTAAAACTGGAGACACATGCTTAAGGTCAGCGGGTTCTACCAATCAGTGTCCCAGCTGTGATACTGTGCTATAGTTACAAAAGATGTCACCATCGCCTCTCCAGAGTATTCCTTACAACTGCCTGTGAATTTACAATGATCTCAAATAAAATTTTTTTAAAGTCCCTATAAAAGATTACAGGAGAAAATAACAAGTGTGGCGAGGATGGGGAGAAATTAGACCTCCTGTGCATTGCTGGTGGGAATGTGAAATGGTGCAGACGCTGTGGAAAACAGTGTGACAGTTCCTCAAAATTAAACATAGGGGGCTGGCCCCGTGGCCGAGTGGTTAAGTCTGCGCGCTCCGCTTTGGCGGCCCAGGGTTTCGCAGGTTCAGATCCTGGGCATGGACATGGCACAGCTCATCAGGCCATGCTGAGGCGGTGTCCCACATAACACAACTAGAAGGATCCACAACTAAAATATACAACTATGTACTGGGGGGCTTTGGGAGAAAAAGGAAAAATAAAATCTAAAAAAAAAAAAAAATTAAACAGAATTACCATGTGATTCAGCGATTTCACTTCCGGCTCTATATGCCAATGAATTGAAAGCAGGAACTCGAACAGGTATTTGTACCCCCAGGCTCACAGCAGCTGCAGTAACAGCAGCCAAAAGGTGGAAACAATCCAACCATCCACTGATGGATGAATAGATAAACAAAATGTGGTAAATTCATACAATGGAATATTATTCAGCCTTAAAAAGGAAAGAAATTCTGACACACGCTACAACATGGGTGAACCTTGAGGACACTACGCTGAGTGAAACAAGCCAGTCACAAAGGACAGACTCCCCTTATACGAGGTCCCTAGATAGTTAGAGTCACAGAGACAAGGAGTAGAGTGGGGGTTGCTAGGGGCTGGGGGAGGGGAATTAGTGTCAAAGGGGAACAGAGTCCGTTTGGGAAGACGGAAAATTCTGGAGATGGGTGGTGGTGATGGTTGCACAACAATGTGAATATACTTACTGCCACTGAACTGTACACTTTAAAAGTGGTTAAAATGGTCAATTTTATGTTATATATATTTACAACAATTAAACAGATTTGTGGAAAGCAGGTCCATTGATGTCTCAAAAGATGTAAAAATCCCATACAACTGGATGTTGCCAGTTCCCTTATTTTCCGTCCAGAATGGCATAATAAAAGGCAGACGGCAGGCCACTGACACCTCTCCAGGGGCCCTCGAGCGCCATGAAAAGAATCCCAGCAGCGCTCTTTCAGACCATGGTGACATCCCGGATACGGGAGCCCCTGAGACAGCGGGAAATCCATCACCAAATGATCAACCGACACCCGCGGTGACAGCCGTGCAGGAGGGATCACAGCTTCTGATAACACACATGGGGCCCAAGCAGCTAGTTCTCTCCTACGCATCCTTCAGATCTCAGCTCCAACGGCCCTTCCTCAAGGAGGTCTTTCCGATTCCCTGGACCCCGTCGAGCTTCTCTGTTCCAGGATCTCCCTTTACCCCAGTTTGCCCAGGATATCCCAGTTTATGCCAACTGACCAGGTGTAATTATTAACAGCATCCACTTTCACTCTCAAAAGGGTCCAGGTTTGAGGTAAATCATATGGTCACCTGCTATAGACCCTTCCAGCATCTCTTACTTACAGGTAATTCATCCTGTAACGTCTTTCTTCCCAGCTGTGGCATAAAAGCTCCCAGAGGGCAGGGACGTGCCTGGCACAGAGTTTGATGCTTCAGACGAGCTCAATAAATATTGGTTGAATGAATGAATATTTCTATTATTTTGTAAGAGTCTATGGTGTCCGTGGAGTTGCCCCTTTAACATTCCCTCTTGGGAAGAGTGTAGTTGGCCGACAGCCTCCAGCTGCTGCCCAGGCTGCTCCCAGACAGTGACAGAGCAAGGGGAGATACCAAAGCTGGGCCTTCCTTTCCCAAAAGGGGCTCCTCTAACGGCCCGTCTTTGCTCTGCGGCTCCCCGTGGGCCTGGCCAAGACTTTCTCCACACGGCGGTGCACTGGGAGGCTCCTTCCACCCAGGGCTCTTCCTTCCCTCTCTCCCTTCAGGGGCGTCTGGCCTGCCCTGTGATCTGGGGGTCTCCCCTTTCTTCCTCACAAGGAGCTCCCCCAACAAATTCCCTGCACGCCTGTTGTCTTGGCGTCTGCTCCTTGGAGGACCTGAGCTGGTATTCCACTGCGTAGAACCTGGGTCTGATTCTCCTGTTCCCACCAAGACACCCGCCCTCCCTCTGGACAGGGGCGAGCCGCTGCCCCACCCGCTCCCCCATTGTGCAGTGGGCAGCTGGAGATGCAATCTCAGGCCAGTTCTCCTGTACTTTCGCAGGTTTTTCTTTGCCATTTCTTCATTTACTCTTGCCCCGTTAGCTCAGGAAGACATCTTTCAATCTCTCCTTCCTTCCCTCTGAGAGTTTCTCTTCAACTCTTACTTCCTGTAACTCCCCCTCCAAAAATTCACCTTATGAACACGAGTTTTGCCCATGGCACAAGCTAAAATCAAAAATAGTAAGAAGAGTAAGATAACAAGAAACATACAACTTGCGAAGCCCTTGAAAGACGTTGTCATCAGCATCTTCACCAGTGTCTCACCTCCTCTAACTAAATCTGCTTTTCTCCAGCTGCAATATTCAGGGTGAATTACATAGACAAGGAGCATTGATTAAATGGCTCTGCCTCTAGTGGTACATAAGCCTGGCTGCACATTAGAATCCTCCAGAAGCTTCTTAAAAACAGCAATGCCCAGGCCCCACCGCCAAACAGTTAAAACGTGGATGCTCAGGCCCCACTCCAAGAGGTTCAGACTTAATTGCTCTTAGAGGGGACCCAGGCACCAGGTGCCCGGAGAACTAGACTGTGCAGCCAGAGTTAAGAACCATCGATTCAAGACGTTTCCCCCGTGCGTTTGCTGATGCTGTCAGGTGAGTACTACTATCTCATTTTGCAGATGAGGAAACTGGGGCTCAGGGACCTGGAGGGAAGAAGAACCCAGATGTCTCAGGTCTGTGCCCTGCGCTGGGCAGGGCCAGCCAAAAGCAGCGACAGAGGAGGAGAGTGCCCAGAGTAACTTCCGTCTCTCCCTCCCCAGCCCACCTCCACCCCAGCAATTCACCAGCTGTCGCTTACGGTGCCGTTCTTTTTTTTTTTTTTTTTTTAAGACTGGCACCTGAGCTAACATCTATTTCCAATTTGTTTTTTCTTCTTCTTCTCCCCAAAGTACCCCAGCACATAGTTGTATATTCTAGTTGTGAGTGCCTCTGGTTGTGGCATGTGGGACACCGCCTCAGCATGGCCTGATGAGCGGTGCCAGGTCCGTGCCCAGGATCCAAACCGGCGAAACCCTGAGCCACATGAAGCGGAGTGCCTGAACTTAACCACTCAGCCACGGGGTGGCCCCTACGGTGCCATTCTTGACATTAAGACTTCAGGCTGGGGCCGCCGCGTGGCCGAGGGGCTGAGTTCGCGAGCTCCACTTCAGCAGCCCAGGGTTTCACTGGTTTGGATCCTGGGTGTGAACCTAGCACCACTCATAGGGCCATGCTGAGGCGGCGTCTCACACGCCACAACCAGAGGTACTCACAACTAGAATATACAACTACATCCTAGGGTGCTTTGCAGAGAAGAAAAAGAAGAAGAAGAAAAAAGAAGACTGGCAACAGATGTTAGCTCAGGTGCCAATGTTAAAAAACAAAAGAAGCAAGCCGCTCCCTGGTGAGGCTGGGAGTGAGGACACGACAGTGGCAGCATAGGTCAGACCACTCAGACGCTTAGAGCTGCTCAAGGAAAGAAGGCAGGGGAAATCCCCAGAACAGTAAAAATAAAAACATGAAATGGCAGAAACATTTAAAAGAAAAAAAAACAGACTTCAGGCCCTGTTTTGTTTTGTTGTTCCTCATGCGAACATCCTGGAACGGTTATTTATTCACTTACAACTACCTCAGGGGTCAAAGTCTTATCGTCATGGATTTGACTGTCAGGCCCAGCGCAGTGCTTGGCCGAAAGCAAATGCTTCAGCAATGTTTTTTGACGGGTCTCTGGGATATACGTTGGATGGGACGAATGCACAGACAGACGGACAGACATGAATGCATGGCGATAAGCAGATAAATGGATACAGATGAATGGATGGGCGGTCAAGAGGATGGACGGAGGGTTAGACAGGTGAGTGAATGCAAGAATGAACTTGTCTACACCCTGCCTTGTGCCACAGAGGATTTGAGATACTTAAAAGGATTCAAGCTACTTATAGGAAAATTAAAAAATAAAATTTTAGTACCCTCTCGGTAGCCGGCTCCACTCTAGGCATTAGAATACATCTGTGAACAAGAGACAAAGACTATTTGCCCTGGTGAACCTTACATTTTAACAACATGAGGCAGCCAATAAACATAATAAATGAGTAAATTATAGAGTACGTTAGAAGGTTAAGAACTACTGACAAGAGGAAAGAGCAGGGCCAGGGAGGTTGGGAAAGCCAGAGAGGCAGGGCAGGAGGCAATTCTCGGGGAGGTGAGGGAAGGCCTTGCAAAGAACCTCCAGCAGAGACTGGAAGGCGGCGAGGGCGGGAGCCTGGCAGAGATCTAAGGGGAGAGCATTCCAGGTGGGGGAAGGGGCGTGTGCAAAGGCTTGGGGTGGGAGTGTGCCCGCTGTGTGTGAAGGATAAAATCAGAGGCTAAGCAGCTGGAGCAGAGTGAGGGAAAGGGAGAGGAGGAGGGGTCAGGGGTCACAGGGCGGCCAGCTCACATGGGGCCTTAGGTGACGGTGAGAACTGTGACTTTCTTGCTGAGTAACATGGGAGCTGTCGGACGGTATTGAGCAGAGGAGGGACGCGATCTGGCTTAGATTTTAAAAGGACCCCTCTGGCCACTCTGTTGTAAATCAGTCGGCAATAGGAGGTTAGGGCAGAAGCAGAAAGAGCAATGAGAAGTCATCCAGCTAAGAGGGGACAGTGGCTGACACCAGGGCAGTGGCACTTAGAGAAACGAGAGATGGTCAGAGTCTACACATCTTCCGAAGGGAGATGCAGCAGAATTTCATGGTGGATTGGATAAGGGCGTGAGAGACAGAGAGGAGTCAAGTCTGATGCTGGGGCTCTTAGCCTGAGTAACTGCAAGATAGGAGTTACCATCAACCTAAACAGGGAACGCCAGGGTCAGGTCAAGGTTTGGGGGGTTGGCAATTCGGAGTTCAAGTTTGGAAACGAGGGGTCTGGATGGGCCCTGATATCCAATGGAGATGTCAATAGCAGTCGATATTAGTTGGAATTCAGGAGCGATCTAGGCTGGAGATATAAATGTTGAGTCACTTACATACAAATGATATTTAAAGCAATGAGATGGGGTGAGATTACCAAGAGAGTGATACAGAAGAAAAGAGGATCAAGAACGGAGCCCAGGTCATCCCAACATTAAGAGGTTGGGGAGAGAAGAGAACCAGTGAAGGAGAATGAGAAGGAGAGACCAGCGAGGAGGGGGCAGGCTAAGACAGCACAGGGTCCCAAAAATCAAGAGAAGAAGGGGGCAGTCAATTGTGCCAAGCCAAGGAAGACAAGGACTGAGAATTGACCATGGATTCTGCCTGTGCAGGCTGTTGGCAACCTTGACAAAGGGGGCATCTGTGGAGCAGCAGCCTTGAAAGCCCGACTGGAACGGGTCTAAGACAAATGGGAGGGAGGAATTGGAGAGACTGAGGATGGACAGCTCTTGCGAGGAGATTTGCTGCAAGGGGAGTGTGGGAACTTGTTGCTCAGCGGCCTCCAGTGAACTTGCCTCCTGGTACCCAAGTCCTTCCCCTGAATCTAGGCTATCCTTATGATCCACTTTAACCAACAGAATGCAGCAGAAGCCACATTGTACCAGTTCCAGGCTGAAGACTTAAGAAGGTCCCGCAGCTTTCGCACCCTTGGAAGCCAGGCACTGCGCTGCAAGAAGTGCAAGCCACTTGGAGAGGTGGCATGGAGGAAAGAATGGAGGCCCTTAGCTCAACAGCCAGCACCAAGCACCAGTCTTGGGACACCCTAGCCCAGTGGAGCCCCTGGAAGGATATGGCCCCAACTGATACCACACAAGCAGAATAGCCACCCAGCTGAGCCCCATCAACCCACCCACTTGGAGAGAGAACACAATGGTTGTTTGATTTGGATTGTCACACAGCAATAACTAACTAAAACAGGAAGATGCGAATGCGTAGCTAGAGCGGGAAGAGGGGTCAGGAAGATTTTTGTTATTGTTGCTGTTGTTTTAAAGATGGGAGAAATAATGGCTTATTTGTATGCTGATGACAATGATCCAGGGGAGGTTAAAAGTGATGCTGTGGGAAAAGAGGGCGAATTGCTGGAGAGATCTCCTTTGAGCAGATGAAGGGCGATGGGGTCCAGTGCACAACACAGATGCCTAAGTGTGTGGTCAGTTCACCTGTGGTGACAGGTAGGAAGGCTGAGTCCGTGAGTGGAGATGTCAGCAGGAGGGTCGTGCGTGGTGGATCTGTGGACTTTCCCACTGCTTCGATTGTCTCATTGAATGGGAAGCAGAGAGAGGACGGGAGGAGGCTTAAGGGTTTAGGGGAGCGGAGGAGTGAAACGGTCCAGCAGCGCTGGAGAGCGCAGGAGTGGGGAGGTAGAGTCTGATTGCTGGCAGAACTGAGGGCTCTCCTCACATCCAAGGTCAGGAGTTTTAAAGTGAGCCCAGTGGGGGAGGTTGTGAGCTTTTCTCAGCCACAATCAGCTGCAGCTGTGTGGGGGCGGGGGCAGGGCGGGCTGAGAGTGGACAGGACTGGAGCTGTGGCTTTGTGGATTTGCCCAGCAGTCGTGGGAAGCATAAATAATAAATGAAGGAACAAAGACCTGAGGAAATGTAACTCTGATTTACAGCTCAAGACCGGGTGCAAAATTAGAAAGCAGACCATGGAGGGGGAGGGAGGGAGGAAGGAAAGAGAGAAAGAGAAGAAAAGAAAGAAGGAGATATGGCCGTGTTTTAGATTGGTATTACTAGGCAAATTGCACTTAAGTGCTAATGAGTCTCAGATCCTGTGCAGAGAACAGGTTTTGATGGAAGGGTGGGCAGGGAGTCAGGAGGGTGCCCAGAGTCCGATACGCCTGCCCCCAGCACCCCCTCCATCCCCACCCCACCCAGCAGGCTGGGTATTCTGGGAAGGCAAGGTGTGCCGGCCACACACAGCCCTGACCTCAGTGACCCTCTGGCCACAGGCACACCTCCGGGTTCTGGGAAGAGAACCAGACCTGGTCAGGAGGTGGGACCGCTGGCACTCCCACAGCTTTCTGCCTGCGTCCTTGGAGCAGTCAGCTGCTCCCTGCTTCTCAGCAGAATCACATGTGAAATACAGATGACAGGGCCTAGCCCAAGCCCGCAGGGAAGATCCAGAGACCCTTGTTGTCAGCAAATTCCCCTGGCGATCCTAAGACACAGTCAAGGTTGGAAACTACTGACTTGTCTCTTTGAGCCTCAGTTTCCCCATCTGTTATAAAAGTGAACGCAAAAGTCTAGATGTGCTTCTCAAGCACAGGTTTGCTTTGAGCCCCATGAAAGCCAGGAGGGTGGCATCATTTCCATTTTTGAGGTGACAGCAATGCAGGTTTATAGAGGCCAAGGGCTGAAGGTGGGGGCCGCAGGGTCTCTGCCGGCCTCTCCGGCACTTGGGTTAGGGGATTGTAGGAGGCTCCGAGTGGGCCAGTGTAAGCGGCCCCACCCCCAGGCTGACTCAGGCTCTCACACGCCCAGGAGAGTCTGGGTGACTCAGACGAGGACCAGGCGGGCCCGCGTGTCCACACATGTCCAAGCGTGTCACCGCACACGTGTGAGCGAGGTTCCCTCCCCTCACGTCGTCCTTCCTTGCCCTTCCCCACACAAACCCCCTGGCTCCTCCCCCACCAGTTGCCGCCTAACCTGTGACCCGTTCTGGAACTCCCGCTGCCATTTCTTTACTAGCCCCTATTTCAGAGCGAATGATTTCTGCCCAGCGTGGGGGCGGGTGAGCCGGGAAACTGGGAGAAGCTTCAGTCGGGCTGAGTCACTTTAAGAAGGAGGGTGGAGAGAACGGTGGGAGCAAGAAGCACTCAGGCAGGCCTGGCACCTCTTCTCTTGACAACAGCCACTGAGAAGTTGTCCACAAGGGGAGCCCCACGATGGGATTTCCACTTAAGAAAAGTCACTCCGCTCGTGTGCTGACGCAGGGGAGAACCGACTGGAGGAAGCAAGCCGTAAGGTCTGCAGACAATTGTGAAGCTGTTGAAATCATTCAGGTAACCGTGGCCTAAACCGGAGGGCGTGGGGGGTGACCGGCTGTGGTGGCTGATTGGATGGTGGCCTGAGAGGGGCGGAGTGAAGGCCCCGCCTGAGTTTTGGGCTTGAGAGTCTGGGTGATTGTAGGTATCCTTCATGAAATGGGGAACGCGAGAGGGAGGGGCCATGTTATCTTCAGTTTATACCCTGAGTGCCTGGCCGTGGAGAACCCACCGTAAAGAGATGGAGACGCTACCACGTCCTCTCCCGGCGAGCCCTCTGAGAGACTGTTTCTGTTTTCACAGTGAGAGAGTGTCTGGTGCTCTGGCTGAGGGGTTAAGGTCCCTATCAGCCCTGAAGAAGCCCTGGTGTAAATTAGAAAAAGGGGACCCCCAGGGAAGGGGAGAAAATATTTGCAAATCCTATATCTGATATGGATCCAGTATCTAGAATATATAAAGAATTCTTACAAATCAACAATAAAAAGGCAGACAACCCAACTAAAAAATGGGCAAAGGATCCAAAGAGACATTTCTCCAAAGAAGATATACCAATAGCCAATAAACTCATAAAAAGATGCTCGATATCATTAGTCACTAGGGAAACGCAAATAAAAATCACAGTGAGATGCCACTTCACACCCACTAGGATGGCTGTAATAAAAGAAAAGAAACAGACAAGTGTTGGCAAGGATGGAGAGACTCTGGGACCCTGGAACATTGCCCAAGAGAGGTAAAGTGGTGTAGCTGTTCTGGAAATCGGGTTGGTGGTTCCTCAAAAAGTTAAAACAGAATTACCATATAATTCAGCAATTCCATTCCCAGGTATATAAGCAAGAGAATAAAAGGCATAGAGTCACACAAAAACTTGTACAAGAATGTTCACAGCAGATTACCCATAACAGCCAAAGGGAGGAAACCCAAGTGTCCATCAACTAATGAATGGATATGCCAGTTAAGGACTGTGCGTTCACTGGATAGTACTCAGCCATAAGAAGGAACGGAATCCTGGCACAGGCTACAACACGGGTAAACCTGAAAACAGTATGCTAAGTGAAAGAAGGCAGTCCCATTAGGTACATACTGCAGAGCTGATTCCGTTTATGTGACAGTGCAGAATAGGGACATCTACAGAGACAGAAAGTAGACTAGTGGTTGTCAGGAAATGGGGGAAGAGGGAACCGGGAGACAGAGTTGTTTTCTTGGAGTGATGGAAAAGTTCTGGAAATGGATAGTGGTGATGGTTGAGCAAAATTGTGAATAAACTACAACCACCCAAAAGGCAAAATTAGCCCCTCTTCCTATTTTAGGCGCAGTGGTTGACTTTGGCCCCAGGGCCAAGATCTCTCGCTCCACACAACCCAGCCACAGTTCCACCTCTCGGATTCCTTAAGCCAGGCCTCGTCCACACCCAGAACTTGCTCATTCTTTCCACTCCAGCTACGATTCCTTTTTGCCCTCACACACCCCTGGCAGCCTCCTGAGGACTCACTCTGCCCCGTCTCAGACCCTCCCATGCCCCAGCCTCTCCACCAAGCCACCTCCCCATTTCAAAACTCTGCTCCCCTCTTCCGGGAACCTCCCTCAGAGGAACCCCACTGGCCTCCCATCATCCCTGTGCACCTGTCAAAACACCCAATTGCCAGGTTTTCACCTGGGCTCTGACACTTAAAGGCTGTGTGACTCAGAGAATTACCTAACTTCTCTGGACCTCGGCGTCTCCATCTGTAAAATGTACAACGTCATGTGTCTTAGCCTGCTTGGGCTGCCATGAAATACCTGAGACTCGGTGGCTTAAAGAACAGAAATTTATCCTCTCACAGTTCTGGAGGCGGGAAGCCCGAGATCAGGGTGGCAGCAGGGTTTAGTTCTGGTGAGAACCCTCCTCCTGGCTCGTAGCTGGCTGCCTTCTCGCTGTGTCCTCGCCTGGCCTCGCCTCTGGGTGTGCACACGGAGAGAGGAAGTGAGTCTGGTGTCTCTTCTTATAAGGCCGCTAATCCCATGCTGAGGCCCCACCCTCATGACCTCGTCCAACCCTAATGACCTCAAAAAGCCCCGCCTGCAAACACCATCACCCTGGGACTGGGTTAGCACTTCAACATATGAATGGGGGCAGAGGGGCCAAACATGTGTTCCTAACACCATGCTCACCTGCCGGGGCGGGGTGGGGCAGGGGGGAGGTTCCATGGAGCTAACCACTCAGGCCAACTTGACCACTCACTCTCCCCTGGATGCAAATTTTACTTTCCTCCCTCCAAGGGTTTGTTTGTGCCGTTCCCTCCACCTCAAATACCCCCGCTTCCACACCAGATCTTGCTCAGTTATCTTTCAAGCTCCATCTCAAAATGCACATCTTCCGTGAAGCCATTTTATGTTTACAGCTTTACCTAAAGCTTATGTAAGCATATTTATGGGAGCTTTTTAAAAAAAAATTTTAAATTATGGTAAAATATACTAACATAAAATTTACCATTTTAACCAATTTTTAAGTGTTCGATTCACTGGCATTAAGTACATTCACAATGTTGTGCAATCATTACCAGTATCCATTTCCAAAACTTTCTCATCCTCCCAAACAGAAGCTCTGTACCCACACAAAAGCATTTTAGTGGAGCCTATATTCATTATTAACTCTTTCAGTTAGAAGTGATGAAAAGCCCAACTCAAATAGAATTACTCCAAGAAGAGAATACATTTGCTCACAAAGATGAAAAGGCCAGGTTAGGCTTCAGGCTTGGCTGGATCTAGGGGCTCCAACAATATCATCAGACATACCACTCTCTCATTTTTTTGGCTCTCATTCTTTCTCATTCTCAAGAGCTGGCTTCATCCTCAGGCAGGCTTTCCCCTGCTTGGTGGCAAAGACGGCCATCAGCAGCTCCAGGTTCCACCAGCTCAGCACCCCCAGCAGAAAAGACAGGCTTCTTTCCCAAGAGTTCCAGCAGAATTTCCAGGGCTCACTCTCAGTGGGTCCATCTGGGTCACGTGCCCATCCCTGAACCAGTCCCAGTGTTTCCCCGGAGAGCTGGAACGTGCTGATTGGCCAGGCGAGGGCCACATGTCTTGCAGCTGAGAGGTGGGGTCACCCTCACTCTAGGTACGTGGCCTGAGGGTAGGAAGGAGTAGTTCTCCCTACAAAAAGCAGGGTTCTGTCATGAGAAAAAGGGGAGCAAGGGCCGAACAGGCAAAAACAATATCTGGCCAGCCACTACCACTCTTCCAGATGTTACCTCCTCCAATCTTTTTCTCAGCAAATGGCTCCACCCTGACGTGAAGGGCAAGAGCCCAGGAGGCTCCTTAGCTGTTTCCTCTCCCTGTCCCCCAGTGTGGTGGTTTACAAAGCCTTCTTCCTCAGGATCCCTGGAAGCTTTTCTCCCACCTCAATCCCCTTTGCCCCTGCCCTGGTTCAAGCCACACTTCCCTACCTGTTGGATGGTGGCAGCCGCCTCTGCACCACCTTCCTCCCTACTTCCCGGGTGAGCTTTGCCAAAGTGCAGATCTGACGTCTTCACGCCTCCCTTTGGTCTATGAGCTCGGTCAGATCCGGCTCCTGCTGCCGTGTGCCGCCTCACACCCCACCTCTCTCAGGCCAGTTCTCCTGGGACCCCCCAGCACCTTTGCGTGCCGTTCCCGCACCTGCAGTATCCTTAGGCTTCTTCTTTGCTTGACCTTCAGCTCAAGTCCTTCCAAGTGCAGTCTAGCCATCACTTCCACCGGGAAGCCTTCCTTGGGGGCCCCCTCTGTCCCATCCCCTCCCCACACACAGTGCGGGTGTTGCCTCTCCCGGGCTCTCACAGTACTGCGTGCTTACCTGTTTCTAGCACCGAGGGTAGCGTATTATTTTTTAAATGTTAGCCTCTGTGTTTTTTAAGGAAAATTAGATTTTTTTTAATTGAGGTATAATTTACATATAATAAAATGCACGAAGATTAAAATTTTTACCTATCTATATGCCCGTGTTACCATCCCAAAGATCAAAGTATAGACCTTCTCCAGCACTCGCTTCCGGTGTCCCTTCTAGGTCCACACAGCCCCTCCCTCTCCCCTCCCCCCAGAGGCAACCCCTCCTAAAACCATCGATTAGTTCTGCCAGCGATTGAACTTCATATGGTAGAATTGTATATTTTCTTTTTTGTTTGGTTTCTTTTATTCAAAATAACGATTTGGACTTTCTTCCATGTTGTTGTGGGCGGCAATTGTCCATCTACTTTTATTGCTGTATCCCATAGAATGGAGGTACCACAAGTTGTTTCTTCAAACTTCTGATGGTGGATATTTGAGCTGTTTCCAGTTTGGACTAGTATGACTCAAGCTGTTATGCTTTCTGTACCGTCTTTCGTGAACATATGTTTTTGTTTATCTTCAAGATAAGCCTAGGAGTACAACTTCTGGGTCATGGGGCAGATCTATGCTTGTTAAAGTGGCCGTGCAGTGTCCCCAAGTGCCTGTACCACTTTGCATTCCCACCAGGCGTGTGGGAGAGTTCCAGTGGCTCCACAACCTGCCAACACTTGCTGTTGTCAGTCTTCTTAATTTCAGCCACCCTGGTGGGGGCGTGGAGGCAGCTCTTTGGGTCGTTTTTCATTCTTGCTGGTTTCTGTTAACCAAGAGCCTTCCATCCCTCCAACTTAGGCTACTGTCTCAAGGCTACTGTCCTTTTCTGGCCCTCCAGAAAAAGAGAAACCAGAGTCTCTTCCTGGCTTTGGAGTTTCAAGAGTCTAGGTCCTCAAGGGCAGCAGGAAAAGGCTCCCGTGCATTGACGACGTGACTCTTACGGGAAGATGCACGGGATTTGGGAGCAAGGCTCCGCCTCCCTGAACTAGACAAGAGTTTCCAGACAAGGGCGAGAGAGCTGGAGCAACAGCAGCCAGGCAGGAGGAGGGTACCAGCCCCAGGGGAAGGGGCCACTGAACCTGCCCCTTCTCGGGGCATGGCCCCGAGCTGGGAGACAGACCCCAAATCCTCAGAGAAGTTCAAGGAAATTGCATGTAGAAACCATGTAGGACCTGTGCTCTTTGCCTAGGCGGGCTCTCTAGAGGAGAACCGGCTGCGTGCGCTGAGCAGAGGAACCTCGTGTGTCTGACAGAGCTCTCTGCCCCAGGGGCCACGGGAGCTGAGCGATGGTTCCGGTGCCCTTGGGAGGGCCCTGGAAGCAGCTGAGAGAGGGGATGAGGCTTAGGAACAAGGGACCACTTAGCAGCCACCTGTGTGGCTGCGTGACCTCAGCTAGGAACAGAGATGTCTCAACAGATGCCAGCGTGGATAAACAATGATGCGCCCCAGAGGCTGCCCAAAGGATCTCTAGAACTGAGATACTGCCCCCGGGAAACAGGAACAACTCAATTTACCTGAGGTTACAGTTACCCCCGCACCCCCCCGAAATGGGAGATGACAGCAGAGACTGAGCTCACCCAGCAGAAAATAAAGTGAGCTGTTTTGCTCATCTGGGTACGTGGACTGCAACTGGACCTCGGTGGCACTTTCACACTGTCTTACGCTGGTCTCTCTATGCTCCTTTCCTCTCCTCGAGATGGCAGGGATGAGGTCTGACTCGTCCTGGAATCAGCGACCTCCTGGCATAGGGCCAGGCACAGAGTAGGGCTTGGTGATGAATTGTTTAATATTGATTGGCGACATCTTGAGGGAAGGGAGAGAAAGAGGGCTGTAGTGGAGCGCCCACTGTGCATAAAGCCCTGCGCTGTGCTCCACACCTTGGCCACCCTACGGTGGGACTGTGATTATCCCATTTTACAGATAAGCACGTAACACCAGCCTTGACTGACCACTCCCCATCTGCCAGGCACTTTATATGCATCAACTTATGCAATCCTCACTCCCACTAATGTAATCCTCACTCTGACTCAATAAGGTTGACACTGTTATTATCCCCATTTTACAGATGGGGAAACTGAGGCCCAGAGTGGTGAAGTGACTTGCTAAAAATTGTGATGGGATTGGAATCCAGGCTGCTTCACTCCAACACCCCAGTGCACTTTCCCAGCCCTGTGCCCATGCTCCCTGCATGGTCCACTCTGCCAGAAACCCTCTTCCTACTTTTTTTGTTTTTGAGGAAGACTGGCCCTGAGCTAACATCCATGCCCATCTTCCTCTACTTTATATGTGAGATGCCTGCCACAGCATGGCTTGCCAAGCAGTGCCATGTCCGCACCTGGGATCCGAACCGGCGAACCCCGGGCTGCCGAAGTGGAACATGCAAACCTAACCACTGTGCCACCGGGCCAGCCCCACTCTCTTCCTTCTTAATCCTGCCCATCGCCCTGGCGAACTCTTCACATCCTTCACACTTACGCTGACTTCCGTGATGCTTAAGAATGGACATAGTTATTCCTCCCTCCCTCCATTTCTTTGTTCCCATAGCACTTTATTTTTAGGATTTGTATAAATTAGGATTGGGCTTATCTGCCTCTAAGAGAAAATCCAAAACAACAGTGGCATAAGCAAGATAGAAGTTTATTTCTTTCTCATGCAAAAAAAAAAAAAAAAAGAAGGAGACAGGCAACCCAGGGCTGATATGGTAACTCCATGGTGTCAGTGACTAAGGCTATTTCATCTATTCCATCCTCCTAGTATGGGGCTCCCTTACCAAGGCGACAGTGACATTATGGGTCAGAATGGCTCCTAAAGCTCCAGCCATCACATCTACATCCCAAACAGCAGAAAAAAGGAAAGGGAAGTTTGCTTGTTCCCTTTAAAAAGATGCCCCAGAAATCCCCACAACATTTCCCCTTACATCTCATTGGCCAAAATTTAGTCACATGACCACAACTTGCATCAAGGGAGGATGGAAATATAATCTTTTAGTTGGAGACTGGAAGAATGGTTATTAAGAGGCAACCCACAGTCTCTGCCACATCGTCACTGTAGCCTTCATCACACCATTCCTCGGATGGTTTATTTGGAGATCCTTCTCCCCAGCTAGAGTATCTTGGGGGCAGATTCTTGCCATCTCCACCCTCACATCCACAGTCCAGCACACGTTGGAGACCCTCAAGATGGAGGAATAAGTGACCAGGTGTTACGTTCCTCTGGGTGCTCCAAGGCCCCTCACATGGTTCTCTGCCCGCAGCAAGCCTCCAATAATGGTTAAGTTGAAATGAACTTAAATGTTCTTGACTTCAGTTTACCCGTTTTAAAAATGGGTGTAAGTGGCCTCCAAAGTCAACCCCAGTTTGGACATTCTCAGTGTCCATTGTACAAAAGTTGAAAAATATAACTAAATGTTAAAAAATGAAAACCTAGCTAGAGATGAGCGCTGTGTGTAGCTTTTGTTCTTTCTCTATTTCTTCTGCATAAACACATGCATGTGTTTGCATATAAATAGAATCCCACCGTCCACACCATTTTATGACAGCATTTTCACTTAATAACACATGAAGGGACTTCTACTTCTGCCCATGACAAACGAGCTTGTAGAGATCAATCCTCTCAATAAACAACTAGAAAATCTGGATAAAATTGTTAAAAAGAAAATTAAATCTGTTAGAAGGCACCAAAGAGCTCTCCAGGAAGCCAGGACTTGAAGGACCAAGATCCCAGAGTGAAGAGAAACACATGGAGGTGACCCCAGCTTTCTATGTGCTTTTTCCCATGAATTTACCAGTTCCTAGGGAGCTAGATGGAAAGACTGAGAAGCTGAGCAGAAAGCAGACGCTAAGAAGAACAGAAGCTAAGCAGAGTTTTCAGCAGTCTCACAGGGCTGGAGAGACAAAAATAATTTATGCTGAACACGTTTCTGGGCCATTACATGTTCTCCTGGAGCATATATAAACATTCATTGGAGCTCACCCAACTTATCCACACATAGAATTTCAGGCTTGGGAAGAATTCCAGAGATAATGTAACCAAATGCTTCATTTTATGGATGTAGCAACTGAGGCCCAGAGATGCTGAGTGACTTGCTCAGGGTCACACAGCAAACGGGTTCAGTCTCCTGGGCTCAGCAACCTTCTTGCGCTGCACTGCTCTGCGGCTGTTGCTGCTGCTCCCTCCCCATTCCTCTCCACGCGTCCTAGCCAGAGAGAGAGAGAGAGAAATTTAATCTCACTTCTGGTTGTGATATTTTAATAAACGAAAGTGCTTTTCCAAAATGAAACCAAACACAAATCCTTTTATAAAATTATTGGGCATTTCTCCTAATTAACAAAGTAGTGGGAATTTACTAAAGAAATGCTAGAAAATACAGATAAGTAAAACCAAAAGCACCCACAAATTTTCCTCTCCTTCCCACCTATCCCAGATATAACTACATAAAGCTTTTTAATACATGAATAGGTATTTTTTTTCACCAAATGAATTTAAGCACACTTAGTCTCTTATAACTTGCTTTTTTAACTTAACATCCACACACCATGATCAGTTTTCACATAATTCCGTATTCTCTGATGTGATCTTAGCATCTGTATACTAGTGCATCCCATTGATGTACCGTAATTTACTTAACCCGTCCCCTATGGTTAGACATTTGCATTGTTCAATCTTTTACCATCACACACAATGATAGTAATGAGCATCTTCATGCATATCTTGGTGAGCTCCATGATTATTTGCTCAGGAATAACAGACTGAGCATTTTTAAAGTTCTCCACATCTGGCTCCAAACCGCCCCCAAGGAAGGCCAGAGGGTGACCTACACTTTCTCCTGCAGTGTGACGCTACACGTCCGCGCTTCACTTAAGGGGGATGGAGGGACCCGGTCTCGCCATTCCACCTTGATATCTGCCTTTCTTGCTCGCCTTCCTTTAAACAAAGATGTTTTCGCGCAGGCCAATCTGACTAACTTCAGACCGGGAAGTCAGACTAGCTGTCCAAGGCCAGAAGCTTTGGAACTGGGTCCCGGCCAGCCTGGAAGGGTCAATTTTGACAACTCTAAATAGCAGGCTTGCTACTTGACCCTTTGGCCCTAAGGATGCACTTCTGCTCTCACAAACTGAGCAGGAAATAAAACAGAGGAAGGGTGGTCTTGCCTACTTTGGGCAGCTAAATGAAGAATGACCACTTGGACCTCTTAGCACCCAGAGGGCAGAGTCCCCAGAGGAAATGGCTGCATCCATAATGTGATGGAGTGGGAGCCAGACCAGGCACTCTGCTCCGGTCTACCCTGTCCATAGCTTGTTGCACAGCCCGGGAGCCCAACCTCAGTGGCATGCATTTCCTCTGGGTTTGAAGGGCTTTGCAATTTTCCAGTCTTCCCTTTGCAATGCAAAGATAGCTCCCTTGGTTAGCGGGGATCTTAAAGTTCTCAGCTAGACTTTAAGAAGAATTTGTTTCAGAAGAATTTGTTTGAGGTCAGGAGACAGGGGTTCTATGATTGAGCGACTGGCTTCTGCAGCTGGTTACTGGGTCACCTTGGGCAAGTCTCTTCCCCTCTCTGGATCTTCTTAGTTTCCCCAAGAGAACAAGGAAGCAATTGGCCTGAATTTGGTGAATTCTGTTTCTCAGATGAGAGGAAAGAAAGGAGGTGACTCAGCTCCTGAGCACCCACCAGAGCTAAACACTTTGCACACACGATCGGATTTAATCCTAACCATAGTTCCGTGAGGAAGCGGGCATCTGTGCCTGTCCAGCCCCAGTGCCTGTTATTCTGCTAAACACACCCTGATTTTCCTTTAGAGAACCATCCCTCACCCACCCCGGTCCCTGTGACTTAGGAGGGGCTGACCCCACCCCCTGACTCCTGGTGGAGGCATGTGACTCAGGCTTGGCCAATCAGAGCAGCCAGGATGGTTTCAGGGCTGGGCATGTGACCCACGCCAGGCCAATGGGAGCTCAACCTGGGATTTTTTTTTGGCTTGAAGATTAGCCCTGAGCTAACATCTGCGCCAATCTTCCTCTACTTTGTATGTGGGATGCCTCCACAGCATCCACGCCTGGGATCCGAACCTTCAAACCCAGGCCACCATAGTGGAGCATGCAGAACTTTAACCACTAAGCCACGAGGCCAGCCCCAATCCTGGGATTTCTGCTGGAAGTTTTGGGAAGGAAGTCATCATTTTGCCTTGAGGTTGCTTAATTGGCCATTTCTGCCTCCTTGTGGAGAGACCCAGCCTGCTAATAAACCTGACATGAAAGAAAACAGTCAAGAGACAGAAGGGACAGATTCACGACAACCTCCCTTGAGCTTCTGGCATGGACTGTGTCTGAATCTAGAACTACCTCCTAAATTTTTCAGTCCAAAACCCTTTTTGGCTGAAGCTGGTTATAAGCGAGTTTATGTTACCTGCAATCAAAAGAATCATTACTGAAATCCTGGACATGACGTAGGCATTATTATTCTCATTTCACAGATGAGCACACTGAGGCTTGGAGAGCGAAGTGAGCACAGAGCCAACAGCTGGCAGCGCAGATATTTTTAATCTACCTCTGTTTAATCTGTACCCTCATCTCTACCCAGGGCTCAGGAGGTTCCCCTTTTCTAACTTTCTTCCACAGACACAGAAGCAGGAACAGGCTCACAGTGCCAGACCAATCCAGGTTCCAGACCTGGTTCAGCTGCTTCCTATCCATCTGATCTTGGAATGACTTGCTGGCCATACACTGAACAAGTCTCTTCACCTCTCTGTGCCTCAGTTTTCTCATCTGCAAAATAGGATGATAATAGTTCCTACCTCGTGGAATTGTGAGGAGTAGATGAATTAGATCATGTAATGCTCTTAGAATAGAGCCTGGCATGCGGGGGGTGTGACATGAAAGCTAGCTATACTTTTTCTTCTGCTGCAGGTACATTGTTAGGAAGTTGGCCACCCTCTCGTCACCCCACACACCCAGGATATGGCCTGAGTTCTCTCATGACACATCAGTTCCAAATGCCACAACAAAACAACACCTCCCCTGGTCACCAGGACTTCCAACAGTGTCTGACATACTGTTTCTAAAATGCTGATGTTGCTGAAAATGCTGATTACTATGGGCTTAGCAGTCCTAAAAGGAGCCCAGGAAGTGAAACTTTGGAGAGAAATTTCAAATAATTGAGCCTTTGCTGAATTGCAGAAAGGAGAGAAAGAGGGGATGGATGTGAACCCAGCCTTCTCTGGGGGGTTTTCCCCTCACTCCTGTCAGCCCCACAGCTATGGAGGGCAGAAATGCATTTCCCTGAGAGTTTCTGACAGTTCCTACCCCGGGTGCTAACTCGGTTCCAAAGGGCGCATAGTCTGGTAGAGTGTAGAAGAGAGAGCCTGGAGAATCACCAGGAGATGGGAAGGAGTTTACCATGGATTCAGAATGAGTCCCAGTTATGGGGTTATGCTCACGTACACAGTGATGGTCAGATGAACAGACCGGGAATTCCTTGCCTCTCTGATTCATCGAGGTCAGAGCTGGTACCCAGGATGGAAACATTGCCTGTCAGCTATCCTGAATCTGCAGTCTCCTATTTCTGGGTATCACCATCAGCCCTTTAATTGCCACTTTACAGACAGCCTCATTAGTCTATGAGCTACCATGTATGGAGCACTTGCTAAGACCTTTACATAAATGATGTCATGAAACTTCCCAGCAACCCCATTGAGATGACGATTATAGAACAGAAATATGACTTTGGATCTAGTAGCCAGGCTTCACAGGGGGGATTCCCAGTTCTCCTGTGTAACCTTGAGTAAGTTACTTAACCTCTCTGTACCCCACTTTTCTCCTCTGTAAACTAGGGATAATAATAGCTCCTACTCATCCAAGGTGTTGCCAGGATTAAACGAGTGAGCAGCTGTAGCAAGCACTTAGAAAGGCACAATGACAGCCGGTCTTAGTAACCCTCCTTTCACAGATGTGGACCCTGAGGCCAGGAAGAGGGGTCACTCAGGTACCATACATAGGTGGTGAAGCTGGGCCCCAAACTAGCTCCCCATGATCCCACAGCCACCGAGTGGAATTGCCCACGACTCAGAGGAGGCTGATACCCCATGAAACAGCCCAACCCCACACCCCGCCCCCCATCCCTCCCTCTCAAAAGCCCTCCTCTCCCTCTGAGCTTGGGTGTCTCTTTGAGATGCTGAAATAAGATCTAAAACCATAATTGTTTAGAGGTTCAAGTGGAGTTTTCCTGGTACTGAGAGAGAAAGCTCCGCCTCTCTCCCCCGGCTCTGGAAATGCAGGCAGCCAGGAGGAATTCTCAGGCCCCCAGAGTCCGGGGGCCACGGCTCCTGGGCATCTGCGGAAGACCCACACGCCCCTCACTCCTGCAGCTCTGCCCCGCGCTCTGCGCAGCCTGGCGCGGACGCTAACTGAAACGCGAACCCTGAACCGCGCCCTGGAGGGGCTGGGGAGACACAGCGGAGGGGGTGGAGCTCTACACGCCGGGGGTCTCTCTAGTTCCCCAGGAGACCTCTGGGGGTAGGGTCCTCGTCTGTCTGCCTGGCTTTGTCTGTCTGTCTGTCTGTTGTGGCCTCTCTGGCAGGGATAAGACGAGGTGGGGCATCACTCGTCTTTGTCTAGCAGTGGTCTGTGGTTGACTCTGCCAAACGTTCTCATCTCTGCCTATTTCTATCTCTGCCTCTTTGACCTGACTTACCTGTTTGTCTGTCTGCCCTCAGGTGTGTGTGTGTGTGTCTGTGTGTGTGCCTGTGTAGGGGGTGGGTTCTCGCCAAGGTCTGCCCCTTCCTTCACCTCTCTCCGCACACCCCGAGAGCGGCCGAGAGCCGCGGCGCGGAGTCGGAGGCCGGGTTGCGGGCGGGAGCCCTTCCGACCCCCGGCGGGACCCGGACAGCGCGTCCCAGCTGGAGCGCCCCTCGCGCCCCCTCCCGGCGTGGGCGCCGCCCCGGAGCGCGAACTGGCGGCGGGGGCGGGGCCGGCCGGCCACTCGGGGCCCGCCCCCCGCCCGCCCCCTCCGCGGCGCCCCGCCTCCCGGCCCGCCCCCTCCCCGGCGCCCCGCCGCCACGCACTGAGCATCCTGGACGCCGCGGCCGCAGCACCGCCAAACTTTGCCGGGAGCCGGAGCTGGCGCCGGCGCGGGTGAGTCTGAGCGGGGCTGGCCGGGGCCGCGGCGGGGGCGTGGGGCGCGGGCGGGCGCGGGCGTCCCTGAGAGCGGCAGAGACCCCCGGAGCCGGCAGGCGCGGGGTGGGCGCGCTTGGGGGAGCCAGCGACACGGGTGGCTTGGATAGGGTCCCGAAGCGCGGCCCCCGGCCCCCTCCCTGGTACTCAGATCCAGCCCCGGCGCCCCGACGCGCGGACACCTGTGGCTTCCCCTGACTTGGCGGGGGCGAGCCCCGAGCGTCTGCCTCCGGGCGCCCGCCAACGCCGAAGGGCCGAGGCTCCCGTCTCCCAGAGACGCCCCAGGCGCCCAGTTTGATGCTAACCGCAGTCCCAGCCCATCTGAGTGCATTTGTTTTGCCAGGCTCTGGGCATCCATTCTTTCTTTCTATTCTCCCTGTGGCTCGGCGAACCGGGTGTTATTATACCCATTTTACAGAGGAGGAAACTGAGGCTCAGAGAGGGAAAGTTGTGCCTGGGAGCGCCAGCAAGTTAAGGGGAGAGCCAGCGTTTTGAGGCTGAGTCGGCCTGACCCAAACCACTTAACCTTACACACGGACGAGCCCCAGGCTCAGCGTCACCAGGGGTCGGGGTGTGGGAAGCGTGGAGACCACTGCCCGCGGGCTCCTGCAGCACCGCTGCAAGCGCAGGCGGAGCGACCACGTGCTCCTCACTGTACCGCGCGAGGCTCCTTTGGAAGAGCCGGTGGCCATTACTGCCAGGGAGTGGGTTCTGCTGGCAGGACCGCATCGGGGCTGCTCTTTCAGGGCAAAGGTGAGAGGGGACCAAACTGTGGAAGTTGCTCTGGATTCTTTTGGAAGGAGCCAATGAAGTCAGGAGCTGGAGCGCACCAGCTCTTCACGGAGGCCGCTTTCCTCCTCTGGGTGATTACCCCCTTTGCCCTCCCCCAGCAAAAAGACCCTACCTTGAATCCCTTAATCTCTGAAGATGTCGGCTCTGGAAGCTGGTAGTGTAGAGATGCGCCAGGCAGGGTCTCTGTCCTCCAGCAGGGGGCTCTCACCTGAGACCCAGAACCCTACCTGAGGGGGACAACGCTGGGAGTACTGTGTGAGCAAGATGCCCTGGCCAGAAGATGCTTGGGGAGCTCATTCTGTGATAGGGTGCAGACCCCTGTGACAGGAGCGCAGATGATGAGTGTGTCTCCAGAGCTGGAAGGACAGGGGCATTGGGGGTCTGATAGGAACGGACTTGAATGTCCAATCTTGGCTTTTATCTTGGAGGCAGCCAGGAACCAGCGGAGACCTGGAGAGGGAGAGAGGCTGGAGGGACCCGAGTTTCCTTCTGCGTTATCCGTGTGGTTCTGGCTGCAGCCTTGCAGGTGGGTGCTGTCCTTACTAGCCTCATTGGACGGATCGTCTATGGTAACTTGCCTGAGGTTGCCCGGCTGGTCCGTGGCAGAGTTGGGATTTGAACATAGGTCTTACCTGACTCCTTCCAGATTATCAGTGAAACTCAGGCTGCCAATGGGACGTTAGGTCCCTCCTGCTTGTGGCTTGCAGCAGCAAAGGTGAAGAATAGAGAGATGCTAGGCAACCGGGTCCCCGATGCCTCTGCACCGCTCTCACTTCTCTCTGATAGCTGTCCTGCAGGGGACCTGTTGCTGGGGGTGGGGGGTTGTCACTCACAGGAAGCCTTGACAGGCCCATGTAAAGGCCCTAATATGATTCGGGGCTTGCTGGACCCTCACATGCCAGTGCAAACCTGCCTGAGGCTGGCTGGCTGTCTCGAGAGGTATTTCCCCTGAGGGAGGGAGAGTCTCTAGGGAAGCTTGGTACCATTTTCAAGTGTGACAGAGAATCCTTCCAAGATGAGAAATGGCCCAGCACTGCCTGTCCTTGATTTCAGAGCTGGGTGGAGGCTGCAGCTGCCTGCCAAGGACCCTGCAGCCTGGAGGAGTTTGGGCAATCCTGGGCTAGGCATGGTCCCTCCTGGCCCTCAGCTGTGGTAGGAAGAACTTGTGTCTGAACTTCCTCCCCTTGGACTCTCTTGGAATCCTGTGTTTGTGTTTGCACTCTCCTTTCCAGTCAAGGAATGCCTGGTGGAATTGGTGTGGCCTTTCCAGAACGAGGAGGAAGCATAGCAAAGGGATCAGGAGTGTGGATTCTGGAGCTGGCTCAAAGCCCATCGCCGTCACTTATGAGCTCTGTGGCCTTGGGAAAGTTGCTACACCTCTCTGTTCCTCAGTTTCCCTATAGCACCCTCCTCACGGGGTTGGTGAGAGAGCTAATGGTGTTTGTGTGCATAAAGCACTTAAATTGTGCTATGCGGTACATCAAAGTGTGATGCAAACATTAGTTGTCAATATTGCTACTGTTAAGGTCAAACAGATCCAGCTTTGCATCCTGGCTCTGCCACCTGCCAGCTGCCGAAACTCTGCAAGCCTCTTGCTTTCTCACCTAGAAAGTGGGAGTAGGTCTCGAGTTAGATGTAGTGTGTGTCCCAGAGGTCTTAGTGCAGTCTCAAGCTTTAAATAGCTGAAACCTTTAAAGAGTCTCTGTGAGGACTTATTTACACTTCTGGCACTCTACTGGGTGCTCAGCAAATGCTGGCCATTGCTGTCGTTATCACTATTAGTGGCTAACCTCACTCCATCACGCCCTGGCTTGAACTTCCTGCTTTGCCTGGGTTCTGAGGGGCATGCATTTGGGACGCTTTTCTGGCTTGCAGACAGGAGAAAGGCTCTTCTTATCTTTCTGCTTAGGTTCTCTCTTCATAGGTGTTGCTCAGGTCCCCGAGGGACAAATGTGGGCCTCTTGGTGGTTGTGGGATGGCAGAGGGTAGGTTTGAAGTTCATCTCATAAGTCTGCCCGCAGCTGCCCTGTCCTCACCAAGGCAGAGGTGTCAACAGAATGCATCACCCCAGCTGCCTTTCAGATTCTCCTACTGGCTGGAGATATTTTGCACACCTTCCACGTGGAGAGGACACAGCCAGAGTTCTGAAATTTTTTTCCTTAAAGACTGAATAGGGGAGTAAAAAAGTTCAGGGTAGAACCCCAGCCCTGACGCTTTGAGCTGAGTGACCCTGGGCCTCAGTTTCCTCATCTGCAAAATGGCCATGCATTGTGCTTGGCCAGTGTCTCTTTCTCAGGATTAATGTCAGGATGGAAAAGCAGAGAAAAGGAGGGGAAAAAAAAAATCAGATAGTATAAATGGCAAAGAATTACATGCAATTCTAAGTAATTCTCATTAGCATTCAGGCTGGGCATTAGCTGTAATTGCTCCTGATCCAAGACGTTTTATCTGAAAGACGTACCTGGCAGAGGATCATTCAAGCCCCAGTCACCTGCTGCCCTCCCTTTCACTGTGACGCTGAGCATTTCTGAATCTCTGGATGTAATTATAATAAAGCTCCATATCTTATTTATAAGTGACTCACTTCTGCCATTAATGGTGGCAGAGGACTCCGGCACACACTCATTGGGAACAATGGCACTGATGCTGGGGGGTGGGGGCAGGATGCCTCTCCTCTTTTATGCATTCATCTTCCCTGCTGTAATTCTCCAGTGATAATATAAGAGGATCACATGGGCCAGGATGGAAGCTGACAGCTCTCAATTCGTGCAGCAGCTTGGATGGCAAGTCCTGTTGAAACTTGGTGCTGCCAGCAGAGTGGATGTTAGAAACCATCACATCACAACAGAGAGGATGGAACAGAGGAGGTTGAGGAAGGCAGCTTTAAGGAGTGGTTAGAAGCATGGACTCTGGTGTCCAACTGACCTGAGTTTGACTCTTGGTTCTGCCAACTGGCTATTTGGTGTATGATTTTTGGCTATCTTTCCAACCAGATATCAGTTCTAATAGAGCAGGGACCATTTCTGTCTTATTCACCAGGGTATTCACAGCTCCTGGCACATAGAAGGCGTTCATGAATGTTGAATGAATGAATGTATGAATGACAAGTTGCTTGATTGAGCCTCAGCTTTCTTGTCTGTAAAATGGGGCTAATATAGCTCCCCCTCTTATAGGTTGCTGTGAGGACTGAATGAGGAAATGCTATGCACAGAATAAGCACTCAGCAATGCCCTTGATGACAAATTGATGAGCAAGGTCCCAGCTGGCCTCATTTGGGAGAGAGTATTTTCCCTCACCCTCAGACCAACAAGGGGCAATAATGCTAGTCGTAAAATCCCTGTATTTATACAGCACTCTACAAAGTGCTTTCATGTCCATTGACTCCTAACAGCTAGACAGGAGCGGTATCCCTCTTTTACAGGTGAGGGGACTGAGGTTCAGAGAGCTTGGTGGAATGCCCAAAGTCACACATTTTAGAAGCAACAGGAGGTGGAATATAAGCCCAGGGTGCTCTGATCCGCCAGTTATTACTGCTGAACTCTCTATCGCCCCATCTGGGGTGGAAGTTGCCGTATTTAGTCTTCCATGAACATGGTATCTCTCTTCATTATTTAGGATACAGTTTAGGTATGGTTTCCTAATTTTCCCTTGGTGCTCTTGCACATCTTTTGTTAGATATGTGTGTAGTTATTTAATATTTTGTATGCTATTGTAAATGGTATATCTAGCTAGCTATCTACACAAACATTTTTAAAATCAATGCTATGTTGGTTACTTTTTGGAGACATATGTTTGCATTTTCCATATTGATTTTGTATTCAGAAATCTTGCCACACTCTCTTACTAATTCAGAAAAATGTATTTATAAATTTTTTTGAAGACACTATGTATGGTCATGCACCACTCACTTAATGACATTTCAGTCAACAATGGACCACATGTATGGTGGTCCCATCAGATGAGTACCATGCAGCCTAGGTGTGTGGTAGACTATACCATCTATGTTTGAGTAAGTCCTGTAGAGGAGGAAGAAATTTTGCTCTACCCTCTAGGTCCTTCTGTCTGGTCTAAGAATTAAATTGAATGAGACAGATTAACAGGAGAAAACAAACACAAGTTTAATAACATGTATACACGGGAGAAACTCAGGAAAAGTGAATAATTGGCCAAAATGGCCAAAGCTCTCCCCTTAAATACCACCCTCAGCTAAAGACAGAAGAAGATGTTGAGGGCAGGGAGAGTCAGGGCCCTCAAAGGGAAGGAAGGCAATTCACAGGTAGGTGAAAGGAGCAAATGTTTGGAAAACAAGTGTTTGGCCACAGAAACAGAAGAACACGGAGGGGAGCCCAACAAACAGGCTTTTCTAGGTTCCTCCCTGTCCACCACCTGGTTCATGTGATGCTAAGGTGAGAGCTCGCTTCCTGAGACTGGGTTTTCTATCTGAATTCTCTTAGGCAGTTAAAGGAGAGATAACAAGAAAAAGTTTCTGAGTCTTTTGTTTCTTCAAAATAATCAACCTAAAATAATCCTCATGTTAAAAAGACACATTTTGGCAAATTTTTTTCCCCTTCAGTATGCTCTATGATGTTTGCACAATGATGAGGTCGCCTGACAACACATTTCTCAGAACGCATCCCCGTCGTTAAGCAACACATGACTGTGTACAGTTGTGGAAGGCGCAGATAACAGCTGTTTCTTCCTTTCCAATCCTTTTGTTCCCTTTTGTTCCCTTTTTTTCCTGGCCTTACCACCCTGGCTGAGACCT
The DNA here is from genome assembly GCF_021613505.1 of Equus quagga. NCBI lineage: Eukaryota > Metazoa > Chordata > Mammalia > Perissodactyla > Equidae > Equus > Equus quagga. The sequence continues at coordinate 104,741,978 of NC_060267.1, read as the reverse complement.
CAGTGCAAGGATGAATCGAAGAAGGAATGGTGGACGTCTTGCAACTGTATTAGTTATAATGTTTACTCGAGGGTTTCGGTAGATAATTTTTATCAGATTAAAGAGTTCCCAATTTGCTGAGTGTTTTTGTTTCTTCCTTTTTTTAGTCCTAGACGGAAGTAGAGTTTTTGATAGATGTTTTTTCTGCATCTGCCCAGATGGTCACATGATTTTTCTTTTTCAATCTGTTGACATGATGAACAACATTGATTTTTGTATCTCTGGGATAAACCCAATTTGTGTCGTCTTACAGCATCTTTATTGCTGGATTATTTCTGCTAACCTTTTTGTGTAGGACTTTAACGTCCTGAGTTCCTGAGTGAGAGTCATTGGCAATTTTCCTTTCTGGTGCTTATTTGTCAGCCTTTGGTATCAAAGTTATGCTGGCCTCACAGAATGAGGTGGGCAGGGTTCCCGCTTCTTCCATTCTCTAGAAGAGATTGTGCAAGCTGGGTGTTGTTCTTGTTGAGACTGGTGGACTCACCAGTGAGGCCCCTAGTGGGTGGAAGCTGAAGTGGAGGGCGGGGAGGGTAGCTGATCTCAGCTCCATCCGAGGAGGAACTTTCCAGCAGGGAGAGGCTCAGGCTGCCTCGGGTAGGAGTGGACAGGGACTGCGACCTCATCCTGAGTGCCGTGGGGAGAGCCAGCCCTGGGTGCTGGGTACGCCACTTCCGACCCAGGATCCCGGAGGAAGGGAGCTCAGCCCAGGGGAAAGGCTGATGCTGTGGGCACCGCTCGAGTCTCCTGCTTCTAAAATTGCTGCGGCTGCAGACAGTGCGCTTGTCATGAGTTATCATCCCTGGTGCCCGGGGAGGACCTGGCTCCGTGCACCATTCCTCTTGCAATTGTAGAGAGGCTTCCCTTCTCCGTGATGGCAGGTTGCCTGGTCCCTAGATTATGACCTGGGGGCCACACCCCTCCTGCCAATTCCGCTCTCCCCCACCTTGGGTAGCTAGATCTGGGCAAATTTCCCAGCTGAAGTCTGCCCTCAGTCCGTTTTGACTGAAGTGCCAGGCATGGTGCTAACTTGGATCATCTCTCCTAATCCCTACGACAACGCTATGGGGTAGTTACTATTATCCCCATTGTTCAGATTAGGAAGGCAAGGTTTCTAGTTGTCGTTGTTTAAATGGTTTCATATTTCATGCTAAATCATCACTTTCTAACCTGTTTGGGTTTGATTGTAAGATAAAGGTCTAACTTAGTTTTCTTTTCACACATCTGACTGGTTGTCCCCATCCTGTTTACTGACTCTCTGTTCCTTTCCTCCCCTCTGCCACCCGTATCACTAAATTGCTCCATGTCTCTGGGGCAGAGTCGCAGCGTTGCACAACTACAGGGACACCATTTTACCCTGGGCCTGGGGCATGCAACCTGGAAACCCTGTCCTTAACAGCAGGTCTCTTTCCAGGCTGTCTGTTCTGGTGTTGAACTTTCTGCTGATGCCAGTGGCCGACTCTCAGGGCCACGGCGGGAAACAGAGGGCGCACGCCAACTGGGCACAGCGTGGGTGGAGGAGCGGAGTGTGGATCTGTGCCGCGTGGCTTTGATGGTTATTTGTATAGTGTATGTTTTAATAGCTAGCGAAGGAATCTGTTTCCCTATCTTCTTTTTCCTCCTTTTTTTTTCTTTCATACTTTTCTAGGCAGTTTTCACTCGGTTTCTTCTTTGGGGAGGACTTCATATATTTACTAGCTGGCTTTTCTTTGTTCCTGGAGAGAATCCTCATTAGAAACGTCGGCCCTGCTGTCGCTCTCCCCAAGCCCTGGTACGTGCCCTTCCAGCGCCAGCCCGCACACGTGGTCTGGAGCATCTGCCGATGTGTCTGTAGATCCTGGGTTCAGATGGAAGCTGGGTTCTCTTTCCTCTGTTCACAGCACCTGTCTGCTTGTACAGCAGCCCGCCCGGTGGGCCTGATGTGGGTCTCCCATAGACCTCATTTTGAGCCTCCCTGGAGAATGACAGCCTAGCTCTTCGAAGCACCTCCCAGGGGCTTCCCAGAGCAAATCTGAGGGGAACCATGACTTCTGCATTTAAATCAGACCATCACAATCTCCTGAAAACCAGTTCGTGTGAGGCAGAAAGAGACAAATAGACAAAATGTAATTGTGTATATAAATTCAATTGTATAAATGGTGCTCATAAATCCAGTTTATGGTAAAAGAGCAGAGATTCCAGGGCCAGACGTCAGTTTGGATTCTGGCTCCACCACTTTCCTGAGTGTGTCCCACGCGAGGCATCCGACCTATCTTTGCGTGATTCCCTCAGCCATAAAGTGGGGTTAGTGACTGCATGAACTTTCAGGATTGTTGTGGGTATTAAGTGAGTCATGAAGTTCGATGGAATTAATATTTGAAAAGCATTTATGACAGAGTCTGGCAACTCATGTTTATTAAACAAACTGACTAATAACTAAATATATTATATGAATTTCTCTTCCCCGAAGAAATTGGGAGTCATTTTGTCATGTTCCAAAATGAATCCCATTGGGTTTCTAAAATTTGAAATTGTCTTAATCCTGTGCGCTCATTTCTGACCTGCCTCGTGTTATCAGCGTTTGCCCCCAGGTTAGACGGGAAGTTCTTCGAGGGCTTGCCACCTGCCACTTTGCTGAAGCTTCCGGAGGGACGATTCTTTTACAAAATGCTAGAATCTGGGGGCAGCTGGGTTTAGTGGCAGTAGTTGAGGTGTCAGAGTCTGGACTTGAACTCGCATCCTGACGCGGTAAATAGTTACCTCTTTGGTCTCAGAGGAAACATTTTAACCTCCCGGGCCTCAGTGTCCTCATCTGTCAGAGGGGAATAATAATAATAATACCATCTCACAGCATTATTGAAAGCCTCTTCCCCCAAATCTGGACCACCCTGTTTTCACCGCCCCCATCCAGTCGCCCTCCACTGACTTTCTTCCTAGCCCCCACCAGATTGTCAGCTCCAGGAGTGCAGGGACCGTGTGCCTGGTTTCCTGCTATACCTGCAAGGTCTTCACTGATTAGCACCTGGCACTTAGTAGGTGTGCAGTAAAACTTATTGTATGGAGGAAGGAAGACCACAGCCAGACCCTTAAAGATCTGCCTCGATCCTGCAAATGACAGGGAAGGCGCTGAGGTGGTGAGTGGACCTGGCACGGAGCGTTCGCACACCTGAAGATGCTTTTAGGTGCTTCCAAAGCCGTAAGAAACACCAAGCAAAGATGAGTGCTTTTCACTGTTGTTGCAGGAGCTCAGGAAATATTTGTCACTCGTTTATTGATTGATTCTCACAGTACCGGCACCGGGCTTGACCGAGGCCCTGAGAAGCTCTGTTAACAAGTCAGGGTTTCTCCCGCTGCTCAGTCCTGATGGGGGTGGGGGCCTGATACACAGTACTCCTCTGCCTGGCCTGAGTTCTGGACCAGCTGAGAATTAAGACAAAAAGCAAAGCAGCTGGAGAACAAAATGTCACCGTTATTACTCATCAGAGTGACATGGGAGCATGTGGGCTGGCTGATGCTGAAGGCCAGAATTGGATAGGTGCCCCGGCATGCTCCGGGTGCAGGCAGCGCTGGGCCCCTGCGGAGGGGCGCCCCTTCCTCCAGGGTAGAGAGCGGAGGCAGACTCCTGTTGCCTGCAGGGGGCTCCTAAGAGAAGCAGGGAGGGGCCTGAGTTATACTTGCCTATTCCATCTCTCAAACTCACTCATAGAGAGGTGGCACCGTGCACCGACCCCGGGGAGGGGCAAACGAGGAGGTGGAGAGAGGCCAGGGGCACAAAACCAGTGAAACTCCCATTGCATGGAAGGAAATAGGAGGGAGACAGTGCAAGAGGCCCTGCAGGTTGGGGCTGAGGTCGAGAGAGGCAAGGAGATCCAGAGGTCTCTGAAGCCTGCCTATTATGTGTCCTGGCTGAGTGTGAAAGAGGGTCCTGACCTTTTTGACGCCTCCTGTGCAGCTGACCGAGGAAGGGAACTGCATCTGTTGAGATAGCATTCCTGGCTGGGGTCTTCCATTCCTGTCACCCAGTCCTCTCCACAGCCCTGTGAGCTAAGCGTTAGGATGCCCATTGTATAGATAAGAACACTGAGGCTAGAGATGTGGACTAACTTATGCTAGAGTGGGACCGGGGAGACAGCAGGGAGGCTATTGTGACCGTCCAGGGGAGAGAGGAGGGCTTGGACCGAGGGGTGGTGGCAATGGAGGGAAGCCGTCAGACCGAGGCTGCTTGGAGTGGACGTATGAGGGTTGAGAGGTCTGAGCGTGGTGAGGTTGGGTGGGCGGCCCTAGGGGACAGTGTGAAAGCAGTGCTGGGGCTTGCCTGTGGGGTTCTTTGCTTTCTGCACTTTGGGTGGAATGGATGTGACCCTCCTGGGCGAAGATTATTCAGAGAATTAGGAATTCTGCAGGTGCCACAGCTGAGCATCTCAGGGAACCGAAACTGATGATCACTCACTCTGGATTGGCAGTGCTGGCTGGAGCACGCATCGAGAAAACTGCAGCACACAGCACTGAGGGAGGGGCTCAGGGAGAAGATGCGCCGGTCTGTGAGAGGTCTTGTGGGGGGCTGTCGGGACCCCCACCCCAACTTTGTCCCCTCCCACAGGCCCCTGAGGGGTGGCAGCTGCTGCATCCTGCTGCCTGGTCCTGTTCCCACAGCTCGGCCCCTCCGCCCCTCTGCATCCTCCCTATCCTAGCCTGAGTTCAGGCCTCGTCCTCCCTCCCCAGGACCCCGAACACAGCTTTCTGCCCCCAGGCACGCCCCTGCTGTCCCCAGAGGGCTCTTTCTCTGGAAAGAATTTGATCATTGTCACTTCCCTGCTCAAAATCCAGTGGCATCCTCCGCAGTCATTATGTAGAGTGAAACTTGAGTTGTTGCACCACTTGGAGAGATGTCTGTGATAAGTGTTTCTGTCAGGGGAAAGAGGAAGTGGCAGACTGCCACTGACAAGGGCGAGCCCCCTGGCCGAGTGGTTAAGTTCGTGCTCTCTGCTTTGGCAGCCCGGGGTTTCGCTGGTTTGGATCCTGGGTGCAGACCCGGCACCACTCATCAGGCAACGCTGAGGCAGCGTCCCACATAGCACAACCAGAGGCACTCACAACTCGAATATACAACTATGTAGTGGTGGGGCTTGGGGAGAAGAAGAAGAAGGAAAAAGATTGGCAACAGATGTTAGCTCAGGTGCCAATCTTAAAAAAAAAAAAAAAGAATACTACTGACAGCGTGAGACGGCAGATCCTAGTGGGCCCTGGGGCAGCACTGAGTTTGAACCCAGCTTTGCCACTTAGCAGCTGTGTGACCAGGAGCAAGTTCTTAGCTTCTCTGTGCCTCAGATGCTTCATCTGACGATGGGAATGATAACAGTGTTCGCTCCCATAGGGTTGTGAGGACTAGAGGAGTTTGCATCTGACGTGCTTGACCCCGTGCTTGGCTCTTAGTAGCCCTCAATTAATGTCCCTATTATTATGGCCATACTTGTTGGTGTCCACATACATTTATATGCGCCTCTCTCCCTTTTCACCTCATTCCTCAGAACTCAGATTCAAGTCTCCTCTTCCAGGAAGCCTTCCCTGAATACCCCCGGCTCCCCAAGGCTAGGCTAGGACCCTTCCCTGGACTTAGACCTACCATGCATGTATTCCTCCTTATTGTAACCATCTGTCTCCCCATAGCTGTAAGCAGCTTGAGGACACAGGCTGTGGCTGGCTCTCCATTATGTCCCTGGTACCCACCACAGTGTCAGGGATGTAGTGAGCCCTCAAGAAATACTTGAATGAATGAATGAGTGTGAGCAGGGCTTTGAAACATAAGGTTTCAATGGGTAGAAAGGTGAAGGAAGGACATTCCAGGCAGAGGGAACACGGCACGGAGAGAGCAAAGGCACAGAGGTAGAAGACATGCTCCAGGAAGAGCAAGTGGCCTGGCCAGGCCACATCACAGAGTGTGCTCAGGGAGGTTAACAGAAAGTAACTAAGATGGGAGAGGGGTGGGGGACCTTGTAATGTTCTGTGTACAGAAAAGGAGAGTGGATGTGATGTGGGTGGGCATGGGGAAGGAAGGGCTCTGTTGAGGGGTGTCCTCCCCTTCTTGCCTTCATGCCCTGATGCCCGGATGGGCCGGGGTGCTTTTGTGGTGCCATGTACACGTCATAATGTGAAATAAATGCCTGGTTTACCTCTTTCCATCACCAGATAGAAACTCCCCGAGAGACAGAGAGAAATTTATGGTGTTTTTTTTTCTCTTTTTTCTAAAACTCTCCTCGCCTGCAAAGATAAGCTATTCCCCTCCACGCCTGCTTCCCTTTGCTACGTAGGGCTACAGCCCCAGCTCGTGTTTGCAGTTCTGGCATCTGGGTCCTGGTAGAAATCACTCCAGGTCTTGTGGGAGCAGAGGATTTGCAGCTTCTCCACTTGATCGACGTGCTCATAGGACTGTTTCCTCTATGGAGTCCTTGAATCAAGCCAGAAACAGGGACAGCCTTGCAGGTCACTCCTGGGGCGGATGCAGACCTTGGCCTTTTGACCAGTGGCCTTTAGAAGAAAAAGTTCTCACTTAAGTTCTTGGATTCCATTCAGAATCCTTGGCAAACCCAAACAGGCAGTGCCCAGGCCAGCAGCAGAGGAGAGGGAAGGCAAGCAGGAGCTGGAGTCTGTTCGTAGGGATCGTGTCCCTGCTGTGTGATGGGGACGCTGCCATGGACAGACAGACACAGCCATTGCCTTTACAGGGTGGTGGAGAAGATGGATGCTGGACAAGTAACAACAAAATAGGAGGTGATGTCCTCAGATGGGGAAGCATGGTGCTAAGGGAGGCTCAGGGATGCTAAGTGACTCTCCCAAGATCACACAGCTAGTTTAGCCAAGCTGAGGTTTGAGCTGAGATCCGCTGATCCCTTTCCACTGTGCTATGAAGCCCCTGAGGGATGATGCTAATTGCCTGCAGCGTTTTTGGAAGTTGCTCAGAGTTCGGTAATGCTCCACTTCTTGCTTGGAACCTCAGGTTGCATTCGTCCATTGATTCCCTCCTTGTATGAATATAAGAAGTGGATGGATCTGTTGCCAGGTGCCGCACCCTTTTCCCAGCATTCCAGGCTAGACAGCAGGAGTGAGTCACAGAACTGAGCCTGGGTTCTGATGTTGGGTTCTCACTGATACCCAGAGATTTCGTTGTTTTCTGTCTGTTGGAAGCGGAAGAAACACACAGGCGAGTAGGGAGTAAATCTCGGGTGAACATTTGCTCAGCGGTTAAAGCAGAAAGCTCTGTGAGTTACGGGGCTTTGGGTGCCAAGGTTCGGAGCTGAGTCAGGCCTGGCTGCCGCCTTAGGGCTGAGTTCCGTGACAGCAAGCACATGGTGCCAGTTCTGGACGCCAAGGGCTTTCTCTGCATTCGTGGTCGCTATGGGAAACCAAGCATTTTTCTGATAATGTGTTTTACTCCCTCCATCCCAGACACAGCTGTGTGCCTATCTGTGCCCTAAGTGTGACTTTGAAAACACTGCAGTTGGGAGCAGATCTCGACTTCTGTTTGTTACCTTGCACTGCTGCCCTCATACATCTTGCCAGCATCACCTAACACAACGTGTGGTGACAAGGCACGTACAGAGCATCTGCTGGGGGTTGGACATCGTGCTGAGCGCTTTCTATTGATTACTTCATCTGACCCTCTAAACAGCCTTGCAACGTCGGGACTGTTGGTGTCCCCGTCCGAGAGATGAGGAGTCACACAGCTAAAAAGTGGAGGAACAGGATTCAAAGCCAGATCTGGCTCCCAGCCCCGTGCTCCTGACCACGTTGGTTTAGGGGAAGTAGCTTTGAAGATGACAGGTGCAGGCCCCTCCTGCAGAGGAGGAACGTGACCGACAGAGGGACGGTGACTTGCCCAGGGTCACCCTCCTGTGCTGGTAGAGCCAGCTCTAGAACCCAAGTCTTCTGACCTCTGCGGGCACCACCGCTGGCTTCAGGTACAGCAGATCAAAGCTAGACTCAGCCAATTTTGTTCCTAGGCTCTTTGCACGCTGGCCTGGATGCCTTGCTCCCTCCCCTGACACACTGTCCGCTCCGCTTGCCCCATCCACACTGGACAACTCACCCTTCCCCGAGCACGACCAACCAACACCTCGTGCTTGCTCATCACCATGTCTTTGCTGCCAACATACCCTCCCGCCTCCTCTGCCCACTCAAACTCAAAGTCTCCATTGAACTGTACACTGAAAACAAGCGAATTTTATTCTGGGTTTTTGTTTTTGTTTTTCTGAGGAGGATTGGCCCTGAGGTGACATCTGTTGCCAATGTTCCTTTTTGCTTGAGGAAGATTGTCGCTGAGCTAATGTCTGTGCCAATCTTCCTCTGTTTTATGTGGGATGCCCCCACAGCATGGCTTGACAAGCAGTGCTAGGTCCACACCTGGGATCTGAACCTGCGAACCCTGGGCCACCAAAGCAGAGTGTGCGAACTTAACCACTACGCCACCAGGGTGGCCCCTCTAGGGTTTTTTTATTGTGATAAAAAATATGCATAGCAAAATGGGTGGATCTTATGGTATGTAAATTGTATCTCAATAAAACTGTTTAAAAAAGTAAAGGAAGGAAAGGGGTCAGGGGAATGCCCTTTCTGAGTTCTCCCTTCCGTGGCATCTCTTCCAGGAAGACTTCCCTGTTAGCAGGTTCTCTGGGGTTGCAGGGACTAGCCACATGCCCAGTTTAACCTCGGTTAATGGGGTGTATTGTCTGGATATAGAGAGATGTAAGGAAGACAGAAAACTGTGTCACCACAATACTGCAGGGCCCCACGGGGAACCAGAGGATCATTCAGATCCACTGCAGAACCATTAGGCTGTCCTCCCCCTGCAGCAGTGTCTTCTTCCCTCTCCAGTACTGGGACAACGAGGGGCCTCAGCTCCTTGCTCTCCTGCTTTGGCTGTCCTGCTCATGCCAACTACCTCTTCTCTTTTCTCCACTCTTCCTTTCATTCATTCAGCAAACATTTATTGAGCACCTACTGTGTACCAGACCCTCCCCATGGCACTCGGGATGCTCTGCAGAACAAAGTAGACAAAGGTGCCTGCCCAGGTGGAGCCTGTGTTCTGCCTCCTGGCTTCTCCTGGCCTATGACATCTGTTGGTCCCTGGCTTCTGGAGGCCTATGTTATCTGTTGTCCCGTAGCTTCTGCTGGCCCATGACATCTCTTGGTCCCTGGCTTCTGCTGGCCCATGACATCTGTTGGTCCCACGGCTTCTGCTGGCCCATGACATCTGTTGTTCCCTGGTTCCTCCTGGCCCATGACATCTCTGTTCCCATGGCTTCTGCTGGCCCATGACGTCTATTGGTCCCTGGCTTCTGCTGACCCTTGACATCTGTTTGTCCCATGGCTTCTGCTGGTCCATGACAACTGTTGTTCCCTGGCTTCTGCTGGCCCATGACATCTCTTGGTCCCTGGCTTCTGCTGGC